>NW_015634010.1:366541-374654 GCF_001515625.1 Sinocyclocheilus rhinocerous
CTCCCTCTTTCTCTGTGTGTATATATATATATATATATATATATGTATGTATGTATAATATTTATAATTTATGAAATCTTTTTAAAGTTAAACATCACTCTTGGTGTTTGGTGCAAATTGGTGTTACAAAAATGTCTGAACTGCTGCTGTTTTAGAACAATATGTTCACTTATGTAAAATCCCTTATGTTATGTTATGTAAAAATCCCTGCTATCAGCTCTCCTCTTAATTAGCTAGAGCTATTCAGACTCAGTTTGGACACAAATAGTCAAGTGTTGGGTGATCCTGAGGTGGACAAATGCACCTCAGACACCTCAGTACTGCCACAAACAGACGCAGCGCTGAGCCTCACTTTGGCAAACACACACTCACACACACACACATGGTAGCACATGTGCCACAGACGGCTGCGAGGGTAATTTCAGACCTCAGTGTATCCACTTAATATAATACCAGCGAGCTAGTTAAGATGTCACAGCTCACACACTTGCATGCTGTGGAGGCATGTGAGACCGAGAGCTGATCAAAGCTCACACTCAGGGTTTCAGCACAGGCCTATTCTGAGGGAGACTACCATTCTGAGAATGAATCCCTTCTGTCATGATGTGGCGCACAAACCATCAATTCTAATTGTGACAGGAATGTGTTAAAGTGCTGATTTTAAATTTGCATTATTCAATAAAGCAGAAATTATAAATTTTGGTGCTGTCAGTAGATTATATTTTAATTATATGATATGATATTATATTATATTATATACAATTTTTTTAAATAAAACAATTTCAAAAACAATCTCAAATGTGACATTTATCAGGTTTTGTTAGTATTATTTACATAATATTATAGTATTTATTAATAGTATTTATTATATTTTCATTTTCATTTAAATTGAAGTACTACTAATTTATATGTCACTTTTATTATTATTTTATTTGAAATACAATTTATATTTATTTCAGTTTTAGGAATTTTAGCACTTCTACAATCTTATTTATTTTTCATTTGATAACACTCATCATATTGTTTTTTATATAAAACATTTCAACTTTAGATCTCACAATGTTAATTTATATGAATATATATTAGTTATTTTATATTATTAATACACTATTATAGTATTTTTTACATTTGGATTAGATTTTATTTTGTTTTCATTTTAATTCTAGCTTAAATGTTAGTAATTTTATGTGCTTTTGTCATTTTACTATTGTCTTTTTGTAAACATATCTATTAACTTTAATTCAAATTTATTTCAGTTTTAGCACTTCAACTTTATTTCAATTAGTTGCAAGACAATTTTTTAATTGTCATTTCAGTTTAAGTTTAAATTTTCATCTAATATTTATATTTTATTTCAGCTTTGTTTTAGTTAACAATAACAAAACTGTTTCATATGCTACAAAGTGCGTTATTTCTTATTTTAAACATTATTTCACAATAATCCTTTTATTTGTTTGCTTATTTAGATAATTTTTTTAAAGGCAGGAAACAGGCATTCACAGAAAACTGTGTAGATATATATTAGTCATTTTGTGTAGATATATGATTGTGGGTGATATTCATACTTCTTAAATCCCACAACACAAATAATAAATGTGTCATTTGGATGTCATTAATGAAAATAATGACACTTCAAATAATTTTATAAAATTAATATTAAACTGACAATAGTATGCTGATATTATACTGTACATTCTCCTCTGTGAGCCTCTGCTGTCCTCCTTAAGCTTAAACTTTAAAGCTCTTGTCCAGTGCAATGAGATGATATTAGCTCTTTCCCTCAAGTAAGAAGAGACGCTTTAAACTGCCACAGTTGTTAAATATACCTCTCATACACTTAGCTCTCTGGCACACACACTCATATATTTACACATACACAATCCCACACTGTGTCCTCTCCATCTCTCTCTCTCTCACACACACACACTGCGCTTTACAGTTGAGTTGTGGAGGAGGAGCTTAATTATTAAAGCTCATATGACAGCAAAATGTGTATGAACTGAGAGAGAACTCAAAATCGTGCAGCACAAAATAATCCACAAGGGGGCACCAAACAGAAACGAGAGAGAACCTGGTGGATATATTATGAAATTAATGAATTAAAAAAATTCTGCTATATGAAAATGATCCCAACATATAGATATGAAAATTAGAACGCATAAAAGTATTTATTTGTTACTGTTCAATGTCTTACCATTTCATTGCATTCTTCACAGTTGATTGAAGAATTTACCTAAGCCAAAAATAATCTTAAAGGGGTCATATGATGCTGCTAAAAAGAACATTATTTTGTGTATTTGGTGTAATGAAATGTGTTTATGCGGTTTAAGGTTAAAAAAACACATTATTTTCCACATACTGTACATTATTGTTTCTCCTCTATGCCCTGCCTTTCTGAAACGCGTCGATTTTTACAAAGCTCATCGGTCTGAAAAGGCGAGGTGTGCTCTGATTGGCCAGCTATCAAGTGCATTGTGATTGGCCGAATTCCTGAATTCACAATTAGGAGGAGCGGCAACCACATGTGACGACCCCGGGCTGGACTCCGCTTCGTCCACGGTGAAAGCCGATCCAGCGATCCACAGCACTAAGTTGATGTATTTCCTCAGCGACCAGCACAGATCAGCTCTAGGCATGACGAAACGGATATCGTCCTCTTTTGGAAGACCAAACAAAGTAGTTTCGCTTTCACAAAGAAGCACACAGCGTCTTCACGACATGGCGGCAGCGGCAACAATACTACAGCGAGAATAAAAGTTACGCCTTCTTTCTTTGCGTGAACATTTGGGCGGCGTTATGCAAATCTTCCCACATAGTGAGGTAGATATGTGGGGGCGTGTTAGAACGAGCCATTTTAGGTAGGCGTGGTTAACTCTTAACTTTTATAAAGAATATCTCTTTGGATTTGAGACTTTAGTCTTTGCAACTTTACAGATCTTCTTTATGCATCAAGAGCTTGTAACACTCCAAAGAGAAAGGAAAAATTTAAATCGCATCATATGACCCCTTTAACTTACATTTTCAGCATCTCTATTCCGTCTTTTGAAGTGCCTGATTCATATATTGCCTAAAGCGTTCGTCATTATCAAATCAGTAAATTATATCATATTTTTCATGTCCACAAAGGCTACTATTAACTTCCATCCTAACAGCTAATCCCTGTGTTTAAAGAGACTCATGACTATTTTTTAATTTTCATAAGGTCTGTTTATGGTCGACCAGGAAACTGCATTTGTCTGCAGTGGTGACAGTGAGATGACACAATTGCAACTATTATTTTTAAAACCTGCAATTTCTATATCAGACAACCAAAATACAGAGTAAGAATAATACTTCAGTTTCAAAACAGAAAATTTAGATGAATTAAAGGATATGAAACCACTCAATTAAAAGGACTGAATGTCTTATTGCAAACAAAAAAACAACCGTAACTTAATTTCTTTTGTAGGCCTATTTTCTGTTTTTGGACACAATAAAATGGCCACATAAAAGGCTCTGAAAACCTTTGTTCCTTGGATTGACTTAGAAATGGATCCCTAAAAGTGCTTTAACATTGAAAAAAAAAAAAAATTTTGTGCTTAGTGTTTTAACCTGAGCAATGGTTGTATAATTCATATAAATGACACAAACGGAGTTTTGTTTGACATCGAAACCGAACTAACACCCAAACGTGACATTTTTACCGTAGCTCTTCAAGGCCCTCTGCGACTGTAGCATCCATCCAAGAAAGTTTGCCCTGTGTGTTCTTTTGAGGCATCATTCGGTTTCATTTACCTGAAAACCAACCCTGTGCCCGAACAAACCCAGTAAACCACCCAGTGAAAGTTCCCATGAAAGCACGGTGAGAGATTTGACTGTTTATTTGGTTCAAGACACCTGTGTCGGAGCCCTCAATTGGCCAGAGAGAGAAAAAGAGAGAGAGAAGAAAGGGATTACCTTTATTGCCGATATATTAAAGTCCAAACTACTGTAAGTACTTGTGCTTCAAAGCATTAATAGGATTCTTTTATACAGCATATATATACAGCGTCTATACAAGAGACATTCATCACTCTCATGAAAGCAGGTGTCCATGTCCGTCGTCTCCCTCCCGATCCTTCCAGACTGAAAAACACAGACGATCAACAAACACGAAAAAAGAAAGAAACACACGTACAAAAAAACAAGCTCGCACATAACACGGCAGTCACCAGAGCAGCAAAAGCATGCGTATAGGTTTAGGAATCACTTTCGTCGTAATGACAACATAGTTTATTCTACATCTTGAAGCGCTATGTTCACCTAGGTAGAGCAGACGGGATCTGAGGAAACTAATGAACACAAATGTCACCAAAACATCTGAATTGAGACGAAGAGAAACTCATACAGCCCAACTTCCTCTCACTTCAATTCATTGCGTGAGAATGAACAACGATTTTTAACAGCACAATCTGAACTAGCGCAACACGGAAAGTAATATCTGAGTACATTCTAGCATACAAGCTCTTGTTATTGGCACTGGCTGACGTGTGTTAACCCCTTGCTGCCCGCTCCGCAGGCCAGCGAAGAACATAGAAGAACATGGCTTAGGTCCAGAAGATCCAAACGGACCTTCAAAAAAGATCATTTCGGGTGATGTGCACTATTGGATATTCTAAGTGGTCATGGCTTTACTTTCTTTATTTTTCTTTTCTTCAAAATCGTACATTTTCTGCTCTCCTCTGCACTTATAGCAACACAATATGTATGTTCAGTACAATAATGATATGCATTTGGCTATTTGAAAGCATCATGTGGTATCTGTCCAGTAAATTGCCTGTTGAAAATGGAATTGTAGTTTATTTCGGGTTAACTGAGATATGACATTCAAACTAAATTATGTGCTTGAAAGGATTAGGTCAGACAGGAAGGGGCGGGATGAAAACAGTGACTAAGCCGTCTGAAGGGACGCTCTATTTCTTTCTGTAGTTGCCCAGTTGAATGGCCGAGCGGTCGAAGACGCAGCGGAAGGTGATCGGCTGGACCTCCCAATAGGGCACTGGATTACTGAACAGGCTAATGCCTGAGTACATGGCCTTCTTTGTATTATAGCCGGGTGGGCAGAAGTCCTCTGTTCCCACAGCAGCAATCTTGTTGGCGTGAAGGTAGATCACCTGGAATTGATGGAACGAGAGCGTGACAACGTGTGACTTACAGACGTGTGGAAATGGCGTGTTACCTTGTGTGAGATCTCTCACCTGGATGTATTTGTGGTCTGGCAGGCCAGACGGGACCATAGTCAGCATGTTATTGTCCAGGTGAAGTTCCCTCAGGTGAGGCACGTTGGCCAGAGAACCGTTCTCCACCACGCTGATCTCATTGTGGCTCAGACCCAGCCTGCAAACACACACTGTGTTACCATCATTAACAAACTCAACTCAAATCTGAGTCAGTACTCTTTTATAACATCTCGGCATGTGCGGTGGAAAATCTCTGTAATATGAATGTTCTAATTTCTCTGTGTGATCCAAAGCAAACGGATCCATTCAATGATGTCATGGTATTTGAGTCGCACAGGGTCGTTCTCATGCAAATTCAAAACAAACCTAATGAAATCTGAATTATTATTTCCTCTGTATCAAACTCTTTCCTTTCGGAGTCAGATTTTGCTGAGGTTTTCAGAAACATATTTAGCTGCTTCCATGCAGACTCTTCAAGTCTGCCATGAAGGAAAATCAACTGTTTGTTTGCATAACAAATTACAGATATATTAAGAAGAGATATGCATTTACTTGGACAGGTTCTTGAGGCCCTTCAGACTGCCTGCAGTCACTTTGGTGATCTTGTTACCATCCAAGTGAAGTTCAAACAGAGAGCTGGGCAGACCTGAACATTTTTTGACACAGATTAATGAAAAAACAATGCTGTTGTATTGATACAATTCACTGAAGTGAAAGGGGCCTCCATCATTATTCACAATAGGGATGATTCTGTACCTTTGGGAATGGAGGTGATGTTGGTGTCAGCAATTCTGATGTAAGAAACCCTCTTCAGATCAGAAAAAGCACCATTATCAACTCCAGAGCTACTCAGAGGGTTCGAGCCCAGCTCTGGAACAAGACAGAGTCAACATGTTCACGGGTTCATATTGCAGTATTGTTACACTGTTTCTAATAATGTTTTCTAATAAGCACAGACAAAAATCCCTACCCATGACGATGACATTGGCCATGCCGGCAAATGAGGACTTCTTTATCTTGTTAATCTGGTTCTCATGAATACGCAGCTCCTGGAGGCTTTTCGGTATGTTAGCAGGAACATCCTTCAGGAGGTTCTTGGACAAGTACAGTCTCTCCAGATTGATCAGAGAAGAAAAGGCCTTGGCATGAATGATCGTGATCTTATTGTTGACCAGGATGAGTGTCTGAAGAAAAAAAAAGTAATTCCTTTAGGAACCTTATGGCAGTTACATGACTGCAAATGATATTATTGGTATAATTCTTTAGTTATTAGTGTTTAAATGCAAAAGTTTTAATTACTCAACCTAAAGTTGTTCCAGTATTTGTGTTCAAATCTGTAATATTGTTTTCACCCCTGACATTCAGTCATATAAAGTTCACTAGCTACTTGATATAATCTATAGTACATTCCAGTGCATAAAAATCATCATTTTTATGTTCTGTTTGCATTCATCTTTCATTAGATCCAGGCGCCATGTGGATGTTGAGCTTGGAAAGCGAGAAATAGCAATGGGCCCTCGATGGGAGGCTGCATATTTATTGAAGTTCAGGAGGCTGAACAATGGATCCGTTTCAAAAGTGAACCATTACACTTGTGCACCTGGGAATGACACATTTCTCACACTCAGAGCTGTCTTCTGGAGATAATGGATTGGAAACACAGAGGATTTCATATTCCGGATTACGAGTTTCCCTGAAGCTCTGTTTTGTAAAGTGTTTCTGAAGATCTCCAGAGAATTTTTTGCAGTGTTTTCGAAAAATTGGAGCAGATATTTGCCTTCAAAGATTGCTGTGGTTGCAAAACAGTTTTAGTACCTAATTCCACATCTGGCAGACAAACGACAGTTTTCTCTGGAGAGTTTTTCAGCTCACAAATGGCTTTGATTTGGACTCTATGTTCTCTGCGTTTAATTGATGCTTTCAAGGTCATAGCAAAAACATCACACTGTCACTTTTAGTTATCAGCAGCAAGCAGCCAATTGATCTCAAAATGTATATATAAGTGAAATAGGACTTGTCCCATGAGGGGTTACTTGGATTTAAAAGGGGATTGAGAAACGTCATTGCTTCTACGATCCAATTTAGGCAATTAAAGAAAATGCAGTTAAAAAAAGAGAGAGAAGAAGGGAAAGAGTGAGTAATTGAATATCTCACTTGGAGACCCTTGAGGCCTTTGAAGTCGTTTTCTCTGATCTCTGAGATCTTGTTGTTCTGCAAATCCAGGAGAGTGGTATCAAGTGGAATTTTTTCTGGAACGTTCTTCAGACCTGAGAGACACAAATACCACAAGTAGTAAGAAAAATGGCACTGATGAAATGGGATATGAGCTGATCTGGGCTTTTATGGCTAGAATCTACTTTGAAATCTCATCAACTGTAGACATATGGATCCTGGTCCAACACCAACAGAACATACTCAGATACAGACAAAAAAAAAATCCTACAAGAGTGTAAATTGTGGTGCTAAATCGAATAGCCACATTCCTGAAAAAACATATAAAAGAATGTGAACTCTGGAGTGGTCTTGGTTTTGGATGAGCTCCAGCCATTATTGTATAGACAAAACCGTTTATAGAAATATTTCTATGAACTTTTATGAGCTACCATTCTACATGTGTAACAAGAAGAATTTCTTAAATAAATAAATAAAAATAAAAAGTCTGTTGCATCCAACCTGTCATTTTTCACATTTAACATAAAAACAGCAATAAAAGGTAGGCTCATTGACGTTTTTTTAAACTTTAATTGATCGATTTCATGAAACATTCGTTTGTATTAAATTGTTCAGATGTTTTCAACATGCATTCAAATATTTATTCATGTTTATTTCGTGCTGCAAATATTAAAGATGAAAATGTCATTGATTCACATGCTGCTTGAACTGAGACGAATATAGTACGAATATATCTCACTACA
>NW_015634010.1:377418-380592 GCF_001515625.1 Sinocyclocheilus rhinocerous
AAATGCAGTTAAAAAAAGAGAGAGCAGAAGGGAAAGAGTGAGTAATTGAATATCTCACTTGGAGACCCTTGAGGCCTTTGAAGTCGTTTTCTCTGATCTCTGAGATCTTGTTGTTCTGCAAATCCAGGAGAGTGGTATCAAGTGGAATTTTTTCTGGAACGTTCTTCAAACCTGAGAGACACAAAACCACAAGCAGTAAGAAAAATGACACTAATGAAATGGGATATGGGCTTTTATGGCTAGAATCTACTTTGAAATCTCATCAACTGTAGACATATGGATCCTGGTCCAACACCAACAGAACATACTCAGATACAGACAAAAAAAAAATCCTACAAGAGTGTAAATTGTGGTGCTAAATCGAATAGCCACATTCCTGAAAAAACATATAAAAGAATGTGAACTCTGGAGTGGTCTTGGTTTTGGATGAGCTCCAGCCATTATTGTATAGACAAAACCGTTTATAGAAATATTTCTATTAACTTTTATGAGCTACCATTCTACATGTGTAACAAGAAGAATTTCTTAAATAAATAAATAAAAATAAAAAGTCTGTACCTAGGCTAAAAAGGGACAAAAAAAAAGGTTTAACTGTAAATATCTCATTATAAATAAATCATTACTAAAGAACTAATTAATTTATACTCCTCTTTCTTTATTCATCTCATAATCAAAATTAATAAATTATTTAAAATAAAATAAAATAAAATAAAAATTATACTTCATGAGCTACAGGGCCTGAGCAGTCAGGCTTATAATGAGTACAACTACAAAATAACACTTAAAATACTGAAAACAGCATCAAAATGAATAATGAATCAATTCCTTACAAAGCCCTCGACTCCATAGACTAAAAAAAAGTCTGAATGTGCAATTGGATGCTGGACCACATTTCCAGAATGTAACACAGTGAAAAGTTATGATGATGGTTCACGTAGGTTTTAGTATTTCGAAACAGTGCTGAAAGTTCACTGAGTTAATCATAGATGACTCTTATGCCAGATATCTCACAGTTTTTCTTGGAAGGATTATAAAAGCTGTACGATGCTGTCAATCGAAAAAGCTGACATAAGATTTCCACACAAGGGGAGTTTGATTTTGCCAACATTGGACGACAGTATGCCTCTGCTTTCATTTAATGTGCTGCAGACCAAGCTACATGAATGGAATATGCAGTGAAAACAAAAACGTATTTAGACACTTAAGCCACACTTCCATTTTTAGGAATGTCTTTGCATTATATAACAAAAATATCAAACCAAGTGGCATACATTTTGAATAAAAACAGCACAAGCTTGTTTTGTTTGAAATGTTTTTCCAAGCGAAACATTTCACAAATTTAATTTGTGAATAAATTAATTTGATATGTTTTAAGTGACCAAAAGCTTTTCAGGGCCACTGTGTATCAAAATGTTTGCTTCAAACATAAGAAAAACATAGGAAAAAATAGGTAAACACACATGCACATACATACACATAAATACAGTATATCTGCTCTAGCAACTCTAAAAGCTTTTTAGGCAGAACCTCACACAAACAATGTTTGGTTTTGTTTTGTGGTGAGTTTCCTCATCACTGCATGTGTATAAACAGTTTAAGAATATGTTCCTGATAATTATATAACCACAGGACAGAGGACACAGAGATCACAGTTGGACGTATCACTGCTGTTGAGATATCTCCCAAATGTTCCTTTCGTTCGGCTCTGTTTAGTCTCATTTTCTAGTGGCTACATGTCTCAGCCAAAATCACAGCAATCAATTAAGGAATATATGATCAAAAAAGCACTAATAACATAATAAAAAACTCAATTTGAGTAAACATGTTAGAATTTTAACCCAAATGGCAATAAGATAATCAGAATGTTAAACTATTCAAAAACAAATTGTCCTCTGTGGTTAGAAATACTATTTAGCCACTGAAATCAGCAACTGAATCAAAATCAAGAGTGGAGAAAAACACAAAGCCATCATTAATAGACTCATGGATGCTAAACTCATTCCTACTTTTATTGGTGAGAAGAATAAAAACATGGGAGGCGGTTTAATCCACAATGATTTTATAATGTAAATCACACTACAATGTGGTCCATTACCTAACACCGACTATTTTACACTTATCCCACTTGTAATATACAAGAAATACTAACCTCATATCAACTGGTACCTAAAAGAGGAGTATCTCACTTACAGCCTGTTGTCAGCAAGTAAAAACACAAGCAGGCCCTTAATCAAACTTTCCTAGACAAACAAATTCATTTTTGCCATTAGTTGCTCTTGGGTTCTGGCACTATTTCCAGACGGTTTTCCCTGCAGCTGCAGAGCTGTATAAACTGGGTCACATATTTCACTGGAAAGAGGGGAAGTTAGATGGAGAACAGGCCTGTCGGCACACCTATCCCCCCACCTCCATTCTTTTCCAGGTCTGTTTCATGCCAAAAGACCTGCAGAGCAGATGAGCGCTGGAAGCCTCAAATATTCACTCTTCTCTTATTTGTCCTTGTTCTTATCCCATTTTCATTCTCGTTCTTTCCCTGTCCATTTTAACTGGGGTTGAGTGTTAATATTGCAAATGGATTATTGAGAACTGCTGTTTTGCCTGGTCAACAGTATTTCTTTCCAAAGAAGACATTCTGTTTATCACACAAACCTCTAAGTAATTTCCTGTTTGAAAAAGCTATGCTAACTGAGACAACATGCTACAGCAACTCAGTTACACTACATTACATAATAAATCATGCTGGGAAATGTTTTATTAACCCTTCTTGACTATGTTCTGTAAATTTATAATGCTGTAAATATTACATAATCATGTCCAATTTTACTTTACTTTTTACTTTTTACTTTTAGTCATTTAGCAGACGCTTTTATCCAAAGCGACTTACAAATAAGAAAAAGTAATTAAAACTAAAAGCTAAAACTCTATAAATACTATATAGATACATTTAAGAAAATAAAAGAAATTAAATAAAAATGACAAATGCATACAACAACACTTCAAAACTAAAACATTTAAATTTAAATTTAGCATTTAAAATACGTTTTTGGATGTGTGCGGACCTTCTCTTTTGCACATGCAACGTTTCACTAGTTTGCTCCCTTGATGCCTGCCCTCAGTGCTCTCTAAATGCCAACAGCTCGCTTGCTCAACACAACCCAGCATTACAATATGCCA
>NW_015634010.1:380841-432644 GCF_001515625.1 Sinocyclocheilus rhinocerous
AGTCGCACGGTAGAGTCGATGGTCTTTACACTCTTCGGTCTTACCACGACCGCAGCCGCGACCGCTTCCGCGGTAAACTAAGCTTCTTTTTAATTAGTTTAACAAAACTCAAATTGAATTCAGCCGGACACATTAAGTATTTTAATACAATACTCTGACTCTTTTCTGTGTAGATCACAGTGACATAGCAGACAGGGCAGTTTTACAGGAAGAGAAGTGGTAATCATTTGGAAGTAACCTCATAAAAGAACAGACTAGACTTTTTCAAGTATTAACATACACATACACGCCTGGGGATTCAATTAAGATAATGAGGCAGCCGTCTGGTGGTTAGCGCCTAGTCGTGTACGGAAGTGAGGGCAGTTAACAGCATATGAAAACATTTAAAGTGGTTTTGAAACGGTGACATTAGTAATTCAATGATGACTCAACAATGGGCAGATCAAACAGAGAGAGAGGTTTTGTTTGTGGCTGCTTGGCCTTGGACAGTTTATGCTGTGAAATAATTGACATCAGGTGTAAACAGTGGAAATGGAAAGCAAAACAATGACACATATTAAGCAGCATGAAAAAAAAATAGATAAAGACAAACTTTGATATTGGCTTGACAAAGCCTTTTCAGAAAATTTTAAAATAATTTTACAAGCTCAATATTTGAAGGTGTTGTAGATCAAACAGTCAGACAAATAAGACTTGCAAGGGAGTTGTGGGTGGCTGCTAGGGCTTTGCCAGGTTGTTCTGGGTTGTTCCAAGCGTGTTGCTAGACGGTTACTGTTTGAGGGTTGCTTGTGGGGTTGCTAGGGTGTTGCTAGGCAGTTTGAAGGTTTTTCAGGTCAGGCAAATAGGACCATTCGATAGATTGCTAGACATTTTCTAGGGCTTTAGGTTGTTCTGGCGTGTTGCTAGGGTGTTGCTAAGGCATTGCTAGGCGGTTGCTGTTGTGTTGCTGGGTTGCTAGGCATTTCAAGGTGGCTACAAGGATGTTTTTCTGGTAGCAAAGTAGGTGTTTGAGCATTCTGTGTGGTTGCTATGGTGTAGCAAAGACATGGCTAGGTGGTTTCTATGTTGTTGCTAAGGCATTGCAAGGTGGTTGCTAGTGTGTTGACAAAGATGTCTTGAGGGGTAGCAAAGCAAGTGTTTGAGTGTTCTGTGTGGTTGCTAGGGTGTTGCTAAGGGGATACTAGGGTGTTGCTAAGGCATTGCTAGGCAGTTTCTTTTGTGTTATATGTGGTTGCAAATGTGTTGCTGGGTTGCTAGGCATTGCAAGGTGGTTGCTATGTTGTTACTAAGGCATTGCTAGGTGGGTTGCTAGTGTGTTGCTGGGTTGCTAGAGGCGGCTACCAGGATATCCTGGGGGCAAGCAAAGCAGGTGTTTGAGTGTTCTGTGTGGTTGCTAGGGTGTTGCTAAGTATTGCTAGGCAGTTTCTATTTGGTTCTATGTGGTTGTTAGTGTGCTGCTGGGTTGCCAGGCATTGCAAAGTGACTACAAGGATGTCCTGGGGGGGTATCAAGGCAGGTGTTTGAGTGTTCCGACACACCGGGTTGCCAGTCGGCAGAAAACACAGCGTATTGCAAACACGGAAGCCAGCAAACAAACTGGGTCAGAGATCAAAGATTATACCCGACTTAAAAAGCCTCAGCATCCATATAAAACACTCTATGACCAGAGTCATGTTAAAATGCAGATAATCCAACTCATCACCTAACGGCGTAAGGTTTGTTGCCTTTTATTGTCAATTGTGCTTGTTTCTGTTAGGTGTCCTTAATCTGGCAACCCACATGAGCGTCAAGTCTGAGGAGGAGGGAGAAACAACCGTCTCTGTTATTTTGAAATTGGACTGCTGTGCCCATTTCAACCAGCTGTCAATATTACATACTTCACCTTTAAATTACAGCTTGCCAGAGAAAGTACTTTCCAGTTTTATGAACAATAAGTAGGCTATCATACAGATAGCTAACAAACTGTTACAGTCTGTGATTTTACTGCTAAATGCTATCAAGTTTGTTTTTGTCATTGATCATTGCCCACATCCAGCCAGAAACACTGACGGTGATACTTAAAAAAAAAAAAGTGTCAGATAGGCCTATGCAGCTTTCATCAAGCAGTCTAGTCTAGTATCATGAAGTCTTTACCTAGATCAGAACACTGGGCCACTCGCAGATGACACTGGCACCGGAAGGGGCAGAAAGGTCCATCAGGTTCCTCGGGTAGCACAGGAGGCGTCTGAACGGGTGGTTTACGAGTCGGAGGCATGGGTGAACCTGAGCCCGGTTCGTCCTCCATCATGAAGTCCATAAAGCCAGACTGACGGAAGGGCAGAGCCCAGCATACAGACACCAAAAGCAGGGAGAGACAGGCCGATTTCATGTTGCTGATGGAGGCCTGGAGGCTAAAATGGAGAAGAGAAAGGGTTAAAGGTGAGGGGCAATATGCTGGGTGGCATCTCAGTACCTGTGATGGTGAGAGGTTAAAAGTCAAATGATAGATGTAGGGTGCATGAATGTGACTGAGCAAATGTGGGCGATAACACGGCAGAGGTCAGGGGTCAAATTTAGGTCTATATTAGATTTTAGAGGTCTCTGGTGGCTATTGCTGTGGCTTTTCATGCGGTTAGACTGATGGTTAGCTTTATATGACTAAATGCATTTGACTATATTTAATAAAATAAGACTGAGATAAATAGAATTATGAACAACATAGTATACCGCAGTGGGTGTAATAAATTATTTAAAATGAACTTTAATTTAAATAAACATTCTTCCGAAATGTGCTTCATACATTTTCAGTCACTACTATTATTTATAAATAAGGGAATCATCTTATTAAATGCTGTAAACCTAGGGATTGCCAAACTTTTTGCCAAAAAATATGATTTATCAAAACTACTTTTTTAAAGAAATTAATACTTTTTTAGCAATGATGCATTCACTTGATCAAAAGTGGCAGTAAAGACATTTACAATGTCACAAAAGATTTATATTTCAAACAAACGCTGTTCTTTTGAACTTTCTACAGTAATCATCGAAGAGCACAACTAAGCAGCACAACTGTTTGATAACAATAATAAATATTTATTGAACTCCAAATCAGCATTTTATAATGAATTCTGAAGGATCATGTTACAAAGTCAAAGCAAGTTATCCAAATATTATCTGGTGAATATTAATTGTATTAAGCTGACAGTGTTTTTTTCTACCAGTAATATTAAATGTATAACTTTTTTCAAGAAAGAAAGAAAGAAAAAAAAACTTTTATTGCATGAAAAAACTTGTCTATAGATTAAATAAATTGTAATTAAACTCATAAATTTGCAAACAGTTGTTAGAAATAAAAATTAAACGGTAATAATATTAAATTCTATAAAAGTTTTTTTTTAAAACACTGGGTTAAACTGACATATCCATGTAGCCCCCTGGGGGTCCCTGGACCCCAATTTGAAAACCTCTGCTATACACTGTTAAAATGACAACCATGCACACTATATCAGTGAGAATTGATAGTTCCAGTTAAACTGTCTTTAACTGGAAAATTAGTGTTTACTATTGTCATTTTGCATTATTGACACTCTATTTTCCTAATTAATGCTGTTCAGTTGCTTTGACACAATCTGTATTGTTAAAAGCGCTATATAAATAAAGGTGACTTGACTTGACTTGACTTGACTTGACTTGACTTGACTTGACTTGACTTGACTTGACTTGACTTGACTTGACTTGACTTGACTTGACTTGACTTGACTTGACTTGACTTGACTTGACTTGACTTGACTTGACTTGACTTGACTTGACTTGACTTGACTTGACTTGACTTGACTTGACTTGACTTGACTTGACTTGACTTGACTTGACTTGACTTGACTTGACTTGACTTGACTTGACTTGACTTGACTTGACTTGACTTGACTTGACTTGACTTGACTTGACTTGACTTGACTTGACTTGACTTGATTTGACCTGGGTTTAAACTGCATAACCAAACTCATTCATGCCCTCATTCAGAATAAAAAATAACCATCTTCTGTCTCAGATAGAGTGCACAAATCAGTCCACAAGCATAATACATAAACATATGTCTGAGGAGTAGCTGGATGTCTCTGAACGACGAGGAAATTGTAAAGTAGGGACAGAAACTCCCAGAGCTCAGTTCGACTTTACAGGGTCATCTCAGGTCCATGTAATCAACATACAGCATAATTACAGTAGTTCAAATCCTCCGAGCGGCCACGTCACTTGGACAGCGAATAACCACTGTGCCCCTGTTAAACTCTGGAAACCCAGAAACTGACCCTGACAAACTTCTGGAAAATAGCTTTTCTTAATTTCTCAAGCAAGAGAAGATTGTGATACAATCTTGATACATACAATGATACATACATTCAATCTTAGTGCAGATCTAAATAAGATGACGTTTGTGACATATTTCAGGAACCATAAAAATGCTTATGTTGGATAAAACAAATTATGAATATTCGCAATTATCTACAAGCACACAAAGTGTAAATATAACAGCTTCTCTCAAAAGACTAACTTAGAAGTCTCAGAAGAAAACTCCTGCAAAGCATGGCAAGTGACTTTCAACCTCTGATTTCTTGATTTGCATCACGGGAGAGCACGCTGAAACAATTTTCTGAGGTTCCTACAGCTCAACCAGTATCCATGTTTCAAGAAAAACAATGAGAAATTGTTGTTTTATTCAGTTGCATTTCAAAACAACAACTTGCCAACCTCAATTTAGACATGCTATTTGATTTAATGCTACGTTTTCAGGCCTGGATACAATATGCATCACTTCAGACACATTTAATTACCTTTGACCCAGTGGGCAATAAGACGCTTTGCGCAAACACACTGCGGTATCACTTAGCCCTTTAACATTTAAGCATGTGGTAAATTTACAGTGCATTCAAGGTAGTTTTATGCTTGTGTGTTCCTGGGAATTGAACCCATGACCTTGTGCCATGCTCTACCGGTTGAGCTACACAAACCTTTTCTTCTATATGCATTCCCAGTAGGAAGGAAGCCACAGTATGTGTTTAGAGCCTCAGGAGTTGGTCAGCAGTATGAAAAGCCCTCTGAGCATTACAGGCTGTCACCATGAGCGATTCTGTTTGCAGGGGGATCATGGGAAGCTGTTGCTGCATTTGAGTTGCGTCCTGTCAACAAACCGCAGGCTGCTATGAGAGCCAGGCAAACAGACAAGACAGACTGATGGTGTCATAACTTTGTTGGGAAAAAACAGGCAGGGCACAAAGTTCACATTCTCCAAACACAAAACAGGAATAAAAATTGGCTTTTGGCAAATAAATAAATTGGTAATCACATGAAGGAATGTGAACATGCAATAAGTTCTCATTACTAATGAGGGGTATTTGTAGGTCAAGTTTGGTTCTAGCACACATACATTTGTATATGCTTGCATAGACACTGAATTATAAATGTTGTTATATTGACAGGGTCTAAATATAAGCCTTTTGTGAATAAACAACTTCAGAGACCTACAAATATTTATGAATCCTTTAAGATTCATTAAATAATGAATTTATGCAATCAATAGTTTAATCAGTGTGATTAAACATGTTCAGTGTCAATAACATAATATAATAGTCATTCCGTGATTTCTAGTATTTTATTATATATAAAAATAAAAAAATATATTAAAAATTATCTAGATATTTTTATACATTTATCTGTACATTGTTTTTATACATGGTTTAAAAATGAAATTAAAATAATAATTCATGACTGGTAAGAGTAATTTAAGGCTGGTAAATGTTCTCAGTTCACTCACTACTTGGATCCGCAGATCATATCAAAGAGAATGTAGCCAAAAAACGACTCAACAGAAAGGATGCTGTGTTCCTCTCAGGAACCAATGGACCAGTGTCATATGGCTCAATGTGTCAACAATTATCAGAACTGATTCTAAATAAACTTCAGATGTGATTTTTCACAGACAGTTCTGTGCCTAACTATCAGCTTCTGCCAGGTTGTTACAGGCCTTCGGTTTTGATTTCTCCCCGTCTGCGGGTCGGGCAACAATCTGGTCCAACTGAAGTGTTTCACAGAACCCAAAATCAGCACTCGCCTGTTTCTGGTCTTATAAATGTGGACTTATAATAATCAAGAGGAGACAGAAAAATGTCCACTTTTTCTCTCATTCTAGGTCTCTCAGTTTCCAAGCATTTCTACCTACTTGTCTTTCAGGATCTTGAGGTCTGGGTTGTGTCACAGCAGGTCTGATTTGTCTCAGCAGAGAAAAAAGGGAGGTAATTATAGTTTTTATAATTATAATTCAGTAATTATAGTTTTGTACTGTATTATTCAGACAGCATTATGTCTAAGAAAGGTTGACATATTCAAAGCACTATAAGTGATTTATGGCATAGTGTGGTGGCAGATGAAGCCATGTGATCAAACTCAGTGTTTACGTTACTGTTTATTAAGTAGTAGTAGTAGTAGAACATGTACATCTATAAACATTAGAATTATCTATTGCAGTTAATTGTATGCAAAAAAAGAGAGAGAGATACATATTTTTCCTGTATGAATATCTAAATCAAGTCCTAAATCAGTCCTAAATCAAGATATATTTATTTCAGAAGCAAAATGACATAAAAAGCAATAAGTCTTGTTTTCTGAAAGAAAAAAAAAATCTAAATTAGGTGAGTTTATGCTTAAAACAAGAATGCATACTGGCATTTGGTAGCAAACACTCATTAAAATAGTGAAAATTGTATGAAAATAGAATGCAGCTCTACATATCTCACTTTCTTCTCTGTTCACACACACACACACACACACACACACACTGACCTGTTGCTCCTTTCAGCAATGACTCACAGAAAGGTATTTACAGGCTACAGGACATTTAAAACATGTGTGCTCCCTTCATTTTAAAACATACACATAGACCAGTTTTATCATTGCACCCCAAAACCTGCCTTTTATTTATGAAAGCATTCCTCCACTGAAAGCTCTAAAATATCCAGAATTCCTCAAACACTGAGAGAATGGTTCAGAAATGTAATTATATGCTCATTCCAATGAGTCATGTGTCAAAACAAAAGCACAAAAAGACATAATACTCAATGTGCAAAAGCCTAAAAATGTGGACTTAATATTCAGCTCAACAAACTGCACTCCTAGACTACACTTGCATACAAGGGTTTCAACCACTCTGCCCCGTGCGGTCAGGCTGGTTCCAGACCACTAAACCAAACTCCAAAGCCACTGCCAAAGCACAATTAGACTTTCTCACAGATCAAAACCATGGTTAAACCCATCAAACATGGTTGTCTTCAAAAGCACCTACCCGAAAGCCACAAAAAGTTATTCAGATGGTGAACAAGCAATTATATGCGGAAGGCCGGCTGATTATTCTGGCCCATGAGAAAATGAGTGAAAAAAAGGATCAAACTCATGACTATAACTATATGCTTGATCTAAGACAATCCCAGTTGTTCACATTTATATTCAAGCACTCTTTCACTCATCCTCCCACTTCCTTTCTCCAAGGCAACTGCCCATCTGTCATAAGCAACTGCTTTGACTTTGGTCCAAAGCTCCAGTGTCTTTTTCTCAAAGGGTTAAAAGGCAAATAAAGAAAGGAAAAAGCGGCAGCGACCAGCATGGCTACCATTAAATGACTCTCTCTTTCTAACATCAAATAGTTGGAGCCAAATGGAGACCTTTTGCTTCCAAAGAATACTTATTGCATGGCCAGAGGACGTTGTCTTTTGAAGGGAGGAAGAGCGGGACAAGAGTTTCCTGTCATGGTACAAACTGTGTACTTGAGTTCTGTTTGCAATTAGTGCAAGTTGTAAGCCATACAAAAAAGAAGCATTCTCTAACCTTAAACCCAACCCCAAATCGAACCCCAACCAAAGAGAAATACATGAACCAATTAGCCCAACTTTTAAAACCCGAAATGCCTGTTGAATTAGTCTAAACCTGCGTCTACATCCCCCCCCCCCTCCCCCCTGAATATTTTAATTTAGCTGGGAATTTTGTGGTGGGATTACCAGGAAGTGCCTTGTCAGACTTGCCTGCCATTGGAAGGAAGCTATATCATTAAAGGATTAATGAGACACCAGTCCCACGCTCTCACTCTCTCCATCTCTCTCTTTTCTCCTTCAGAGTGCTATCAGCCTTCAGCTGATATGGCTCAAGGCACTTTGGCTTCCACGCCACGGATAAAGTGTTTAGGATGCGACTTCTGGAGCGAGTGGAGGCAAGCAGATGCAGAGCGAGGCCAGAGGACAGAACGTCTCCCCAGACAGGTCTATCCGAGGAAAGCGCTGTTAGAAATCCTCTAGTGTTTCCAGGTCTTACACGAACTCTTTCTAAATGCCAAGTAGCACACAAAAGGAAGAAAAACCAGGATGGAAAAGTCAGAGCAAAGCGAGTAAGGGCACTCGAAAAGTTAATGGCTTTTTCACAACAGCGAGTATGTGTGGGGGTTTCAAAGAGCAGGGATACTTGTCACAATTTGGAAAAGTCTGAAAAGGTCTTGTCCTCTCCAACCAAACCAGAAAGAAAATCACATCGGCAATCAATTTGCATAAAGACACTTTTCTAGCTTGAAATACAAAGGATGGTTTTCTCATCAGAATGCAACCAAAGCACCTTAATCCACATGCAAACCCACAGCTATTAACAAGGTACAAAAATGCAGGAAGCTAAAATAAATGCATTTTTTCATCGATTCACTCATGTATTCTCTCATTTGCATTCAGTATCTTGAATTAATTCATCTAGGATATGCCAGAATGAAGCAAATTCACTCAAAACTTCCAATGCAAAGTCCTCATTTCTGCACCAAGCCTTAATGAACTGCAGAAATCAGCAAACCGAGATTCCAGAGGGGTGATACTCACATTTCATCAGTGCAAACCGTCCACCTCTCTTTGAGACGGTCAGTCTGTTCTGTCAATCAAAATCCCTGCTTTTCATCACTCAGAAGGGTTAAGGGGAAAGCTTTGGGTGAGCTGATCTTACCTGCACGTACAGGAGCGTGTAGAGCTGCAGACAAAGACCCGCAAATCCAGAGAGGGCTGGAGCCGATGTACAGCACGGCAGGCCGAAGGCTGATCACTGTGTGGACGCCTGCAGCCAAGATCAGGCAGGTGTGCTCTGTCACGGGGGGAGGGGATGGAGAGAAGAACAGAGAGGGAGAGAGAGAGGACGAGTGGAGGGAGGGAGGGAGGGAAGAAAAGGAGAGAGGGAGGGGTTGATTTCTTCGTCCTTTTCAAATGAGACAATTGGAGAAGAACTTCCCCCAGTCTGGAGCAGTCCAAATGCAGTTGGAACAAGAAAAACTAGGCAGAAAAAAGTTGGGAGGCGAGAGGCTGCGACTATACAGGCATTGGCAAGTTCCCATATTGTGTCATCTGGTAAAGATAGGGAATTCTAGATACAACAAATGCGGCTCGGCTCCCTCCCTTTCGGCAGACTTCATGCTGCCTTTTTTGCATGGTGGAAACATTCCCCTCCTTTCCACCCACCATACTTTTGTTTCTTTTGAAACAAGAAACTTAATACACACATACATACAGCATTTCCAAATCCGCATTAGGCTTGTTTATTTGTACTGAGTAACAGGCGTGGAAGAGCATTGAATGTGCAAATGGAGGTACCCGGAAATGGGGAGGGAGGAGCTGGCTTGAGTTCAGCTAGTTACTGAAATCAGGACCCAGGTTTTCTTCTCTCTCTGTCTTTCTTTATTGCGGTTATTCTACATTTGCCTGACTTTCACTTCTTTCTGTCTAAATCGAAAGACTGGGCCGAATTGGTACTAGGAATTCAATCCACCTAAATCAGATTGGGCTTTTGGGATTTTCTGGCACACTTTTTGGAGACAGAAAAGATAAGCTGTACATTTGGACAGGGGTGATTAGGATTTCAGTCTCAAGCCTCGTTCACACTGATTTTATCACACCGCGGGATGTCCTGCATTACTGGTTATTTGAAAAGCTTTTGAAAATCTAATCACAAATTAGATATAATTCAAGTAAAGACGACATGCCATTCAACTGTGACAATGGATCAGGTTTTGCTGCTAAAAATGAACATTTCGGAAAGGAATATGTTATATGAAGTGCAACAGTTTATAATATTTCATATCATTTCATATTTTATTTACTGAATATAATGTATAATTTCAGCCTGATCTCATTCATATTCAAAGCTCTTTGCACAGAACATTTACACACAGTTTAAAACGTTTAGATATAAACTGTAATGCACAATGGATGTACTGACAGCATGTAAAAATCTCTTTAGAAACTACAAAATCTTTACAAATCCTTTAAATTATATTTTCTTTTATAAACATATTTTTGAGCCCCTAACCACACACCTATAACAATCCTAATTACTTCTCAATTTATTTTAGATTTTTGTTTAACTATCTATATATAATACAACATTAGAAATCACACAGAACGGAATGAAATTATCCTTAAAAAATGGCATTAAAAATTGTGATGACATTTAACATTTAATTAAAAAATCAACATATTATTTCCATGAATTCAAAATTCTATGAACTGCATAAGTATACACGTGTATTAATATAATGTAAATTTCAGTGCCCTACTAGAACCACAATTTTCATATGAATACCTACAACTATGAGATCACACTGATAAATCATACATACAATGAAATCGGCCACATTATCATAGGAATACAGGATATGGATTATGTGTGACACATAATCCATATCCTGTATGGATTTATCTGGAAGTATGAAGTATCTGGAAGTATCATCCGACTGCACGTTTCAAGTCATTGGAAACGCCAATTGTTTCAAGTCATTGGGTCACTGTTACTCATTTCATAACTCAATGCAAGGATTGTTTGGTTGGATATTGCTGGATGCTTACCAAGACCCCTAAATAAGGTCTAAAATCACCTATGACTCTTTCACAGTATCAGTTCTGAAAAAAATTTATGGTTTTAAAAAAATTCAAAATGTGAACTTATAGTTTAGAAATTACTACTCACTGACCCCTGAGCCATGTGTCAGCTATAAGGAGACTTGGAGACACAGTGTGCTCCTTTAGCGGAAATCTGGAGAGTGTGATGTGGCGTCAGATCAGTGGAGGATGCAGATGATGACCTGTTCATCATCCCCTCCGGCCATCTGCCCTGGGCTGAGCTCAGAGTCAGAGGATCTGGCCAATAAACCTGAGGCCACAGCCAAATGTCCACTTTGAGTCGTTTTGTTGAGTAGGTTTAAGATTCTCACACAATTTGTTCATATTGCATTTGCTTAATTTGAGCAGATTCTACCAATTTACACACAGATTTGCACCAAAATTTTGATGTCGAAACTGGAACAAATGACTATGAATTTTTATTCTATAAGATGACTCTCACTTTATTTTCCTATGTCCCTCTTCAAATCTGATTTCTCTTCCTGATCAGTCTATTTCAAAATGGACCAATGGGATCAAAGCAGGTTCCAACACCACCAGCGCTCCCTAAAGGATAGTTGACACAAGGGCCCCTGCTGGTGTCGATATCGGCTGTTTGGCTGTGTGTGCTTGCATACACAAACTATAAACCCTAATGTGGAAACTATTACACTAAAAGTCAAAAGGAAGAGAGGAACTTATTAGCTATGCTAGGAAAAAAAACACATATGACATATGAATCAGTTGTAAACATAAGATGTAGTTAATGAATCTGCCCATGGATTTGTTTTAAAGGGGTCATATGATGCTTTTTTAAAGATCATTATCCCTTTAAATCAATATAAAGTTTTTAGGTAATAATATATATAAAATGTTATATATATCTTATATATTCCATAACAATTATATGTATAAGTGTATCTATCTATCTAAATATCTAGATAGATAGATAGATAGATACACACACACACACACACACACGTAGTCTAAATTAATGAGGTCATAAAAGCTAAATGTGTGATATAATTCTAAAAAAAAAAATATATATATATATATATATACAGTATATATCATGTCAGCTACTCAGAAATTGGACATGTGAAAACCATGTACACACATTAAAAATTCCTGTAGACATCCTGACCTGACAAAGGCTTTGAATCATTGTTAGAAAAGCTGTGTGAGATCCCATGCCATTCAGTGGTTAGTTAACACAATGCAAAGTCGGGACCAAATGACTAATCTTTTGCAAGCAATCTGGATTTAATCTCAGAACTGGTTCAAATGAGTGGCAAGACTGAAGCAGCTCTGTCTGCCTTATGTTTGGCATAGATACAGATCTGCAGATCAGCCTCCAGACGAGAGACGTGATGTATGCAGCTGAAAAGGGAGCTCAGAGTCTGTTAGAATCATTAGAACCTGCAGGCAGAGTGCAGACCAAACCACGACGGAGCAGCGGGAGAAACCTGAACTCTACTACCTCTGGAACAGCTGGGACAAGATAAGGAGAAAAATATAACAAAAAGACATCAAGATATCAAACTACAACAGACTTTGCGAGGTGAAAAATATTTACAAGGGTGTAGAACTACAATGAAAATGGTGCAAATAGTATTTACATGTGTCCAGTGAGTCTTTATATTATGAAGCATGTGTGTGTGGACATATCTGTTTCTCCAACAGATAGTGAACAAAACCTAGTCTTCAACAGACTAGGTTTTGTTCACTGACTGATATATGGAATTTCAACCCGATCTCACAGGAAAATCAAACTATTTTTACGAGGTGGCAATGAGCATAAATGGTAACTAAGCTTAAAGGCCCACCCACATAACCGTCCCCACGGTTTACTCCCCATGTACCCACATGGAGAGTAAACAGATTGTATGAAGACAAATTAGTTAGTAACTAATAGGAATTAGTAACTAATTCGCCAAAATTTCAAATGGTTACGAATTGTGTTTCTCTTTTTTTTTTAACTGGTCTGGTTTTCTGAAACTGATGAAGGCTGCCATTAAAAGCTGCTCTGATCTAATCCCTGCATCGCCAACCACAATTACCAAAGAGAACCACACAGACCTCACATCTGAATCAAGGTCTTAAGAGAAAACACAGCTGTGGGAGTGTGGGCGGTGGAGAATGTCCTCTTCCCTCGTGTCTACACACTTTCTTTCAGATGCGTGTTGTTATTATTTACATAATTATTACAGATTTAATATCTCCGCCTATCCATACAGCAGAAACATTTAGCAAGCATTCAAAGCTTGACATTTATTTGCAAGACTTCACAAGCTCTGTACAATTGGATTTTACAACCAAAATAACATTGTGTGCTCCAGGATGTGTGTAATCTCTTTGGCATTTTGGTGAGTGTATATTTGTTGTACTAAAACTCAAGAGGGTCAAGATGTGACAGACGACAGACCGCCTTGCTATTTAAAATGTAGCTAACCACTAAAATTGATCCTCAGTTATTAAACTACAATTTCATGCAATTAATTTCTTAAAATCTGGCATGTTGGTGGTTGAGTCAAGCTCAGACTGCTTTCCTTCTTGTGGGCTGATCCAGTGTCAGTTTTTCTGGTTGAGTCTGGTTTTGATTTGTAGCTTCCATCAGACACCAAACAGCTTTTACTGCTGGCTGCTCAGTCACAAGACCCCCAGAGCCCAAAAGAGCCATAAAACAAGCATCAAACCGGCCAAAACCCTAAAGAACCCCGCAGAACCCCACACAAACCTGCAAATAAAGTCAACAGTTCCCAACTAAAGGAACCAATAGACCCGAACCAAAGACTGCATACAAGAAACAATCACATATACAGTAGAAACTATATGAGAGGCAGCTACAGACCCTTCACAAAGCCATTAAAAAAATGGATTAAAAAAGGATAACTGTGTTGCTTCAGTGAATAAATGCTAAGTGAATGAATTATATGAAATATAAATTCAAAAAGCAGAAATGGTCTGTTGTTGGATTTGAGCAGATTTAAACAGCCTGAATTATTTTTCTGTCACATCTAATGTCGCTGTCATCTACTTTTTCACGTACTATTATCCTTGCCAGGGACAATCTAAATAATTCTTATTCACAACACTTCTGGTCGCCTTTGGCCCTGTCGAGCTAATCTAATGAAATGCTAAATTGCTTGACAAAAGCACAATGGGATAAAGAGCGAATAATCACTCTAAATGGAGGGAGTATACAGATAATAATAAAATACAGAGCGACAAGCTGCAGCACATCCTGTTCCAGAACATTTTACATAGTTTTATAAATTATTTAATTATTTAAAAACATTATTATTTATTTATCTGTTGTTTTTTTATTATGGGAATATTAATATTAATAATAATATAGTACCCCTTACTCATCTGGATTATCTAAAGTGAACTGGAAATTAAATTAACCTGGATTTTGTGTTGAATTACACAAGCTGTTTGATGTGCCAGAGGTGGGCTGGATTTTGAGGCTCAAATGCTGAAGAGAAATGCTGGAGGAAATTTTCCAACATGGGGTGATTTTCGTCTAAATGTTTTTAGTTTGTGAGCAAATCAAATGACCCAAACTAATCGACTCAAATATGTTATCTGAGGAACACAGACTCATAAGTATGAGTCTGCATTTGAGTGCATTTGTGAGAAAAAGTTGTATGGAAAAATCCTTACAAAAAGGATTAAAAGAAAGTCTTTACCAGTCTGGTCAAGCTTGCAAGTGTAGTTTGGAATGTCTGCAGTAGTTTGTGTGTGTGAGACAAGCATATTAATAGTGTACTAAAGTCAACAGCAGAATTAAAATAAAAAGAGACTGCCTCTGTTCTTGGGGGGGAAAAATCTTGTTTTCCAAAAATATCTAAAAATATTTCAAACAAGATACATTTTGTTGTGAAGATATTTTTTCAGATATGTTTAGACTTGTTTTAAGAAATTACATCTTGTTTCTTTTTTTCTTACCTCATTGGAAAATTGTTGTTGCTTCTTCATTAAATGTATGTTGCTGTTTTAAGGACTAAACTTTGTTTTTTTTCAGGTAACAACATAGTGACCATTATGGACTGTTTTAACTGATAGGCACCAGCTAACTCAATCATATTTTAGATCAGTAAAATAGAGTAGAAACAAGCCTTTTCTCCTCTGCTGCTGAAAGATGGAAGTTTTTATGAAACCCCAGAGAGCCAAACGTCTGCTGTGCATCACCGAAAAAATGCCAGTGATAACAAGATAAACAGATGCTTCCACCCCGAACGCACACAAATGACACAATAACAGACCCATACCCCAAAACAACATCCAATATACACACACTCTAGTCTACAATACTATGCACACACACCCTGACAAGAAAATGTATTAGGCAATACCAGAGGAATGTACAAATTCAGGGGAGATTTGGAGTCTGGCTGGTCAGGAAAGGGCCAGTACAGGGGAAAAAGATTCAGCCTAGAGTCCACACAAAGACACATGCCGAAAAAAAAGAGAAGAAAACATGATGCTTGTCTTTGCTTGATGCAAAGTTAATCACAAAAAGCACAAGTAAATATTTCCTTCTTGTAACTACGTTTCTCCAAATGCTATGTTTTAAAGTGATTGATTGTCATGTTATTGCTTTTTCTCTTTGTGTCTGCCGCAAATGAACGTTCCCATTGGCTTATTGTTCCCAGACCTCTACGATCCTGTTGATTTTATCGAGGCCTTGGCTCAGCTTTCCTGTCTAAAGTTTGAATAAACGGTCAAAACCCCCTCCTCTGTCCCAGACATCTTGAACCATTATTCTTTTAGTTTTTTTTATCCTTCCCTGGTCTTTCAAAGACATGCCTTATCACACAGCAACACACCGCTTTGAATCTCAGAGAAACTAAAGTATCAGTTTGATCAAGCAAATATGTTGCAACAAGTAACTCCAATTGTACAGAAAAAAAAAAACATTTCCAATAAAATTATGGGAGTATTTATCCACCCACCCACCGTGACGGCCGCCTTGCTTGTAAGCTGACAGTTAGCCAGCCGAATGACTGACGGGGAGATTGGCTGAATAGAAGGTCAGCAATTTTTCTTCAACTCTCTTCTGAATGGAGCAATGTGGAGCTTTCAGCTTTTCTCTGTGACCGTCGCCCAGAATGCCTGGTAACACTGACTGCCAGACGAAACACTTCCTTTGTATATGTCAGGCCTCGGCGCCTGGCCATCACTGAGCCTGTTTTTATCTCATTCTGTGTTTGTGCGTTTGATAGGAAGAGAATATAAAGAGACAGACTCTTATTTTTTCCATTATGGGTGCCAGTTTTTGTCCAAAATTGTTTTTAGTATAGACAATATATTTGACAGCTGTTTTGATCCAAAATATAGTGAGCTTCCTATGGAGGGAGCATTTTTAGATGGCAAAGACTGTTTCAAATAAAAGTTAAGCATCTTAATTATTTTGGATAAATTGTAAGAGAGCATCTTAGTGCTCTTTGTTGACAAGGCAAGTCTCAAAAATGACATCAAAAATGACAGATGAGGTGAGGAAGGAGTTGATTATAGTTACTTTTAACTCATGCAAATATATAAAATGAAAATATATACATATCAATCAGTACTAAATGCAGTAGTCCAATTTAAAGGGATTCATTTACCCCACATTATAAAGCGGATAGTTCCGGTCCTTGATTCTGATTGGCTGAGCCACGTTCGAAGCTGTTGTAAATTACTCTACAAACATTGTAAACATACATTGTTTGGTGGAAGAATAATGTTTTTATTAATATCATTACACTTTATTTGCTCTGTTTTATTTTGTGAAACCTTACTACATATATGGGGTAACCGGGGTGGGGGTTACTTGCTGTCAAGTACTCATATCAATTGTGTGTCATGCTTTCCAAAATGTGTGTGTCGGTTAATGTTTTTTGTTGTTGTTGTTGTTTTTTCCTTATTAAATTTGTGTCTTGGATAAAGCATTTTTTTTAAGTATTAGAGTCTGCTTGTTAGCTTAGCAAAATGCTATTGACAAGCTTCACTCAAATCAATTGTGCACCATGTTTTCCAACATTTGTGTGTCAGTTAAAGTAATTTTGTGCTTATTAGCGTCTGTTTGTTAGCTTAGCAACATGTTAACGTTGAAATTAATTGCAAGCTGCATTAAATTCTTTATGCTCATTATGAATTATTATTATTGCAACTGTAATTGCACTGTAAATACATCTGATCTGAATGCTGCTTTAGATGCAGCTTCTGTGCCACTTCTGTAGTGTATAAATGGATTTTGTTGATACATTTAGCTGGTAACACTTACTGTCTACAGTGTCTTATTCTAAATGAATTTATTAATTGTAAGAATTTTGACACAAAAGAGCTACTACTTACCCATGTTACGTACATGAATTACTTACCTGTGCTATTTATCTGAGTTCAGACTGCTGTGTTGGAGATGTGTGAAAGAGTCTGAACCAAGCATGAGTACAATGTTAGGCTTGATAGACTGATTGATTTATATAAATATACTTATATATTTATTCACAGTTAAGAATACTGGCTTTTGCACTTTCTACATGTGTGTACATAATAAAGCTCAGCTTAAAAAAGTAAAAATGCCCTGGAAATCAATTTAAAGGGTTAGTCCACCTAAAAATTTTACTCACTCCCAAGTCATCCTAGGTGTATATGACTTTCTTCTTTCAGACGAATCCAGTCAGAGTTATATTAAGAATTCTCTTTGATCTTTCAAGCTCTATCATTGCAGTCAGCGGGTGTTGCAGTGCTTCAGTCCAAAAGAAGTGAAATAAAAAACGCCCATCCATAAAAAAAAGTGAGTGACACGGCTCCGGGAGGTGAACAAAGTATGCGCAACGCTGACCTCATACATCATGCTCCCAGAACTGCTTCTGTGTACAACTGTTGGCGCAAGCTAGATTAAAGTGATTATTACGTTTTGAATATGGATATTTTTCTTACAAAAACGCATCGATTCGCTACAGAAGGCCTTTGTTCACCCCCCGGCTTTCTGCTACCACTAAAACATTTTACAGAGAATGAGTTATCCATACTCGCGCAGAGTATGACCAAAAGAGAGAGACCCTGAGAAGCAGGGATCAATCCTAACTGTAATAAAACTAGATTTTTACATTTTTAAAGAAGATGTAAGTTGTGTTTTGCTATATGCAAACTCACTGCAACAATTCAAAAGTCTTGTGACTGGTTTGTTAAGGTGTTCTGGATTGTTTCAAATCCCTAACTCAAAGTATTAGCAAAAGTAGCTTTAGTGAGTGCTAATAAAGTAACATATCTGCAATAATAAGGACTTTTTTGGCATTGTATGTGTTCTTGACACTTTGGGTCCCAGTATATTTGGCTGTGCTGCAAAGTCCAAGTTGCTGACTGATGGATCATATATCTGCTGTTTCTGTTCAACATCAAAATTTATCAGTTTCATGCTGTGTTTGCGAGAGCGCGTGCTCGCATGTGTGTGTTCCAGCTTAGTCATTTAAGTTGTCATGCTGGCAGTGTAACTCACATCTCGACTGATCAGTGGGTGAACTCTGCCCTGCTTATCCACTATGACTCCAGCGGCGTGTCTGGCGTGACAGAGTGCTTGCTTACCTAAGCGCGATCCTGGCTCTCCTCTCGTCTTCGCTTGGCTCTGTTTCCTGAGGCTGATCTCATATCGACACACAGCACATCTGCTTCTGTTCATTTCTCCATCTGAAACGAGTGACTGTTCTGTGCTGCAAAAAAAAAAAAAAAAAAAAAATTTAATCAGAATTTTATATTGATGTGGTAAGAAAAATAAATGTATATATATATATATAGAATGAACACTACTTGTCAGAAGTTTGGAATAAGAATATAATTCCATTTGCTCACCAAGGCTGCATTTATTTGATAAAAAATACAGTAAAAACAGTAATATTGTGAAATATTATTACAATTTAAAATAACTTCTATTTGAATATACTGTAAAATGTAATTTATTCCTGTGATGATAAAGCTGAATTTTCAGCAGCCATTTCTCCAGTCTTCAGTATCACATGATCTTTCAGAAATCATTCTAATATGCTGATTTGTCAATGCCGTGTTTGCTTCTTAATATGTCTGTGGAAACCATGATACACTACCATTCAAACGATAAGATATATCCTATATTTTTCCAGAAAAAAGTTGTAAATTATGCAATTGCATGTACATTTATTATGTTGTAATGATTTTTAGAATTTTTTTGAAAATACAAAAAATTGTTTTAAAAATACAAATTTATGATGTAGCCAAATGAGGGATTAAATTAACATGCATTTAGTGTTCAAAGGAGCACAATAACAGTAATACTATGTTTTAATGCAGAATAATACAGAACTGATCAACTTGAGCTTCATGAGTTCACATGTTTATATGATCCTAATGAGTGATAACAGTAAACAGATGTGGCTTCCTGTCCACTATGGAGGAGCTCACGGATAAGCACTGCATGCATATGCAGCACTTAAGCAGCCCATCAGCGTAACGGCAACAGCACACCCTGGTTTGCTATATACAGGTGCATCTCAGTAATTCAACTCAAATTGTGAAACTCGTGTATTAAATAAATTCAGTGCACACAGACTGAAGTAGTGTAAGTCTTTGGTTCTTTTAATTGTGATGATTTTGGCTCACATTTAACAAAAACCCACCAATTCACTATCTCAACAAATTAGACCAGACCTGAACCCCATAGAGAATCTATGGGGTATTGTCAAGAGGAAAATGAGAAACAAGAGACCAAAATATGCAGATGAGCTGAAGGCCACTGTCAAAGAAACCTGGGCTTCCATACCACCTCAGCAGTGCCACAAACTGATCACCTCCATGCTACGCCGAATTGAGGCAGTAATTAAAGCAGAAGGAGACCCTACCAAGTTATTGAGTACATGTACAGTAAATGAACATACTTTCCAGAAGGCCAATAATTCACTAAAAATGTTTTTTTTATTGGTCTTATGGAGTATTCTAATTTGTTGAGATAGTGAGTTGGTGGGTTTTTGTTAAATGTGAGCCAAAATCATCACAATTAAAAGAACCAAAGACTTAAACTACTTCAGTCTGTGTGCATTGAATTTATTTAATAAACGAGTTTCACAATTTGAGTTGAATTACTGAAATAAATGAACTTTTCCACGACATTCTAATTTATTGAGATGCACCTGTATAAATACCATTCTTTTCATTTAATAGAAATTAATACTTCTATTCAACAAGGATGTATTAAATTAATCAAAAGTGAGAGTATAGACATTTATAATGCTGCATAATATTTCTATTTCATTTTGAATAAATGTTGTTCGTTTGATCTTTATATTCATCAAAGAATCCTGCAAAAAAATATCACAGTTTCCACAAAAATATTAAGGAGCTGTTTTCAACATCAACAGTATGAATAAATGTTTCTTGATCACCAAATCAGTATATTAGAATGGTTTCTGAAGGATCATGTGACACTGAAGACTGGAGTAATGGCTGCTGAAAACTCTGCTTTGCCTTCGCAGGAATAAATTAAATTTTAAAATACACAGCAAACGGTTATTTTAAATTGTAATGATATTACTGTTTTACTGTATTTTGTATTAACTAAATGCAGCCTTGGTGAGCATAAGTAAATTCTTTAAAATAATGTTAATGAAATCTTACCAATCCCAAATTTTTTTTTTATGTTGTGCTTTACTTCTGCAGCTTAGGCTCTAGAATTGAATTGTTGAAAAAACAAAAGGTTTGATCCTTCAAAGATTCAAGAAGGATCATGCTGAGAAGGTTAGGTGAAAAATGATGAGTCTGCCAAAAATCACCTTTAAATGCCAGATCAAAGCCTCCGTGCATAACATGACTCTACACACACAATCATTGAAGAGCCCTCCAGGCGGCCTCGATGAGATGCAGGAAGCACATTAAAACAACAATTATCTCCTTGAACACATCTGCTTTCTTATGAAGGCCTCGTACTTGCCCAAACAGACACTCACGCAGCTATTGAAAACTTCATTAGGGGTGTTAATAGACTTTGGGATGCACCATTAAAAAGTGCTGTAAATTCATCACTGCTGATTAGGGTTGGGTATCGTTAGAAATTTTCCGGTTCCAGTTTTGCCTAACGATTCCGGTTCCGATTCCGGTTCAATTTAAATGGGAAGCAATGTGCTCAGTAATTAAAGAGGCAGGGCGGCGTTTCTGTTATTTAGTTTGTGACATCCTTTACGGGTCACGTGTCGCACCAGAACCGTTTTCGGAACCAAAACTTAGAAATAGCTCACGGTTCCGGTTCTTTTCAAAAAACAGAACCGGTTCTGAATAAGTTTGTCTGAATAAGAACCGGTTCTCGGTTCCCAACCCTACTGCTGATGAGTCTGTGTTTATGAAGTCTCTGATTTCTTGGTCTTTGTCTTTGAACGTCACATATTGAAAAGCTGAATGTTGTGAGGAGAGATATGAATACTAAACCTGCGGTAAACCTCCTCGCAAGCAAACAGCACAGTAAAGTTTACAAACTGGTCTGCCACAGTTGGAGATCACATTACTGAGCGTCGCCAGGCCTAGAAAAAGCTTCGTCATGAACACTTACCCCACTTCCTAGTGGCAAACGGTAAATCATCAGATCGTTTTCACAAGCATTTCCCCCTCAGCTAATGAAGCTACCGTCCTAATTCCCATTGACATGTACGAGACGGTAGTAGAAGGAAAAAATGACAGACAAATGGTAGGACAAGCATCAACTTTGGAGTGCTTAGGTAATGTCTGCTTGAGGAGGAAACATTGTGTTTTACACAAATAGACTTTTTGTCCAGTCAGGGACAAAACGAGTAAAGAAGAGAGGGAAAGAAAAAACAGGAAGTCGTCATCACAGTGATAATTGGTTGCTAAAATGTCCAGAGTTGTTGTTAGCACATTGCTAAGCTGTTTCAAGTATGTTTTGGGTGACTGCTAGGTCATTGTTTACCGTCCTAATTTGAAAAATGATTGTCTGCCAAGCAAACATTTTTACTTGAAAAGTAAAAACACGCCTCTCCTCAATAAGCCGTACAATTGGATGTATGATTCATGGTCCAGGACACATCTTTTGTCCAAGTTTACTACTTAAGATCAAGAAATTGCTCAAATTATAAATAGTAATGGCTTTAGTGATTCTTACCTTATAGAACACCATTAATAACTTGTTGTTTGTCTAACCGTCTCAGAATGAGTTCTTTAAAAGATGATGGCAGCGGAGAATATTTAAACAAGGAATTGGGACAAAAAAGACAAGACGAAAAGGGTGAGACAAAATCCTGTTCAATAAAGTACCTTTTCTTGGTTTTCTTCTCTTTTTTTTTCTTCAAAGTGGCATCTTTTAGGAAAAACAACCTAATAAAGCTTTGGAAACACACTTTAGAAATGTGGAATTCTTATAAAGACTCTAAAGAGCACACCTGAATGCTCAGGGGTCTCGTAATCCGGCCTCACAGATAACAGTTAGGGATAAAACCATGCAGGGCTGGTGTAAAATAAGCATACTGACCTTTGACCTTTAACTTTAACACCAGAAGTCATATGACCCTATAAGGGCATTGTTTATGGCACTTAACCTTGTGAATGTTCCTCAGGCTGGAAAATATCCTTTTGCTGTATCTAAGGCCAGATAATAAAACATTAGGTATATAATTACACACTTCCAGCAGCTATTGTTTATTTCCTAAACAAAAGCTTCTTTAATTACACTGTTTAGATACTCATAAATGTATTTGTTCTGCAAGAATCAGTTAAAATATATAAATAACCTGAGATGAACCAATATAGGATCCTGTACCCTACGCACACAGACACTGTACAGAAGAAAGGAGGCATGGCTTGACCGCCTGCATGGAGATTTCCAGGACAGAAAACGGTTTCATTTATATTCATATGTATATATTTGCATGCAATTGTATATGTGATAAATAATGGAGTGAAACAGCAAGTGATTAGCTAATGTGAAAAATAGTAAACACAGCAGCCCTCTTGTGGAGCCTGTATGTGTGTAAATGAGACTTTATATTTGCCGGTTTGCAGACACCTTGTGTCCACACCAAAGTTTTTGTCCTATTAAGGGTTAATGAAATAGAGGGAAGAGAGAGAAAAGGTGATGGTGAGAGAGATCAGGGGCTGTAAGTGCAAGTACATATGTAAGTGTGTCCTTACATATATAAGTGTGGGTGTGAGTGTATAGAGGTCCGTCTGGCTCCCATGGTCCTGTCTTCGATTCTATTATTATTTCTTGCTCGGTTGCCACCTCCCCCTTTCTCTCTCCTCCCTCTTTTCTGCCTGTCTCTCTCTCCTTCTCCGCTCCCCTGACTCAAGCGCCACCTCACTTCGGTTGCAGTAATAGCAGAGTCACTCAGCTTTGAACACTTGACCAGTGTCCCTTTAACCTTATGGGTCAGGCTACATGTTTGTAAAAATCAATCTTTTATATGAATTAAGGGAGCACACTATGTGTGATTTATATCCAAGTACACATATATTTTGCTTTTCTAGTGATCAGATCACTTTAAATATGAAATCACGGATAAATTTAACAGTCAAGTTTTATCCAGATCAATTGATCAGAAAGTAAACTTGTTACTTGTTAATTAAATCAAAACATGATCTGATAGTAACATTGCCATTTTTAGATGTTTTTCAAAGTGACTTAAAAATGAGGACAAACCCAAGCAATTTATCATCCAAGATATTAACTTAGTTCAGAAGTGTAAGTGCGGAAAAATAGAAAAGATAATTGGAAGTTGGAAGCTCATTCCACCACAAAATAACAGAAACAGTCATCAAACCAAGCTTTTTTACTCATTCAGGTATCCCAGACTCCCCATTTCCATGTGACCCATGTCCTCTAGAGGACACAGGTCCTCCAGACCAGTGTTGACCTGATTTTCTGTTTATTGACCTGGACAGACACTTTGTCTCTATCCATTTATTCCTTTTCCTTTTTTTCAGGGTGGGGTTTCATTTCCTGGCTTTGTGTTTGCAGACATTCTTCAATGGTAACTAAGTTCAGGCCTTCTGTTCATTAAACGCCACAGGCTAGACTGAATCCTAATGAAATCACAGATGTTAGCATTAGCATTAGATGAGCAGGCAGGCTTTGGTTACGCTGCTGTTCACGATTTTCCGCATTGCCTTTACTTTTATTTTTACTGTGCTGAACTGTCAACTATCTACTTCAAGCAACTACATTTTAACCTCAAGCAACACAACAATCTGTGACCTACCCTGGTTCATGAGATGTCTGCAATCTAAGGCCAGCACCCAATAATTATCTTACTGTTTGTTCCTATGCCTAATTGTTTGTTTCTACACTTCTTTTAGCACACATGATGCCAGAACTGGCACAATCGTGCACTCATGCATTAGGGATTGTCAGATCCAACACTGTACTTCAACCATTCAAAAGGCTATCTGGAGAGAGAGAGTAATAATTAAAGAAATGTTTGCGAATGTTCCTGGAAAGAAGTGTAGGGGAAAGTGGGCTAAGACGTGCCAGGGGTATATTGTGCCACCTTGATCTACTAAATAGAGCATATTTTTGTTCACAATATAAAATAAATAAATAAAATCTACTGCTGCCTGTGAAGCACATGCACACTTGAAAAGTATAAAAGTCTTTTTTAATGCTAAAACATAGCATCTTTTTAAAAGATAGTTATAGATGCTTCTTTGTAATTGCAAATGATAGCAGAAATCCTTACAAATAATCAGAGGTATCAGCTTTACTTCTATCTCATGTCTCCTTGCTTAATGGACATTGTGTAAAACGTAAAATAAATAAATAAATAAAGATAAATTATAGGGGCCAGGGTCCTGCTGGACTGTAGGGAGGTTCTGGAAGAGTCCTTCACCTTCCTAAAATCCTTCTTTTTTCTGTCTTCCTCTCTTCTCACTCTCTCTCTCTCTCTCTCTCTATGCAGCTGTCTCCCAGTGCCACGTAGCCTTCCTGCATTATTAGACAGATGGAATTTACCAACCCTACACATGAAGCTGCTATTTGCTTTCTTTCCATCTCATTTCTCCCTCACTTTGTCACCCCCTTCCCCCTCTTCACCTCTCTTTCTTTGTATTCCCTGACTCATTCTCCACTTACACACACTCATGTGGTTTGCTTAAACAGTCTCACTTAATTGAAAGTAAAGACCTCAAGACTTTGGCAGCACCCTGCCAAATTTGGTCATATCCTAGAGCAGGCACATAATTTGCATCTGCTTTCAACAGGTCAGAAGAAATTAAACAAGAACAGTCATTTGAGACATAAAGATAAGCAAATATTGAAGATTGGGGAAGATTTTAAATAACAGTCAGTAATAACCCATATGTCAAAGGGCTGAAGATGAACAAATCTCTTTGTGCATAATAGTTCCTAATAGATCACATTAACTTTGCAAATCATTTTAGAATAACCAGGAGAAATATTTAAAAAGTATGGTGTAAAGTTATCTATTGTGAAGCATTTTTAAACTATACTCTTCTGCCATCTTGTGGTGAATACAACCGAGTACAAGAGTCTCTCACAAGGCAGTATTCTCCTTAATTCTGGACTCTGGATCCTGCATAAACTTGAGCAGGCAGACGCTTAATAACTTTCAACCAAACATGTTTGTTTGCAGTGGAAAAAAACACACACGTTGGAATTGCTGTATAATTAGATGGACTATGTAAGTCCCATGTGTGTGAGAGAGAAACAGCCAAGTTCACCTCAGCCAAATTCTGAATAATGCGCTTTTCTTCACTTTAAATAACCGCAGCCAAGCAGCAAAACCTGCCAAGCATTTACCAAGAAAAACATATCAAGCTATTTTCAGAAAAACACTCTTTTCACTATGAATAATGAAAAACATACTCACAATATTTTATATACTTATCATAATAAATTTCCATGTTGAAAGCTATTATAACATGAATCTTAGACAGTATATCTAAACAGTGCACCCTTGAGCTGAAAGGACAGTGCTGATATAACACTGGCTGAAGAAAGAGATAAAGTAGACTGCCAGATTAGAAACTGGGTGTTTTATTTTCATAAGTAATACACTTCAATGATGAAATACACTTATGAAACATCAAATAAAAACAAATTCATCTCAAAACAACTGTCTCAGGTTTCATCCAAGCAAAAAAGCCTTGTTCTCTCTGGTGTTTAAAAACTAGTCACATTTCAGTGATGCAACAGTTGTAAAACATCAATACATCTTATGGAAATCAAGTAATCCAGGCCTCAGACACTAAAATCCTTTTATATTTAGGCTTTTAATAAAATCAGTTAAGCATCACCAGGAAGGAAGGAATGGGGAAAGGAGCATCAGGAATGGGTCATGACCCAGGCCGAACTCAAAATCTGTGTCCACATGAGCACAACTGCTCTTTATGTATCAGGAGCAGCGCACTACACACAGCTCGAACTTCAAAATGTTATTTTGTAAGGTTTGTAGATCAGGGCCAGGATACATTTTCTGTCCTATATGACATGTTTGCAGTCTACGAAGTTTCCTTATCACTAACTGCAAATTTCAGACTTCTGTCCTATACTGAAAGTTCACCAATTTTTTTCCCATTATTATACCAGATGCTGCTGGCTCTGTTAAAGGTCTTCAGTCCAGACAAGAAAGAAAACCCAAGCTGAAACCAAATTCAGATTCCACTTCTACCCATATGTTGACCATTTACAGGGATTCCCAATTGCTTCAGTTTAGTAAAATTGCACCACCTGAAAGCCTCTGAGGCAACGGAAGGCCAACGTGTCCAGGTGGCCCAGATCTATCATGTTATATTCCAGGTGAGCCCTGACTAGGCAGCTGAGAGGAGACTCGTTACCTCGACCCCAACAAAAAGCATCACGTGGAATTATACGGATCTTGTTGTGCGAAAATGTTGCAGAGTGGAGCCATAATGGGAGTTGCCGTGGGACCTGTTGCAATGCATTGTGACTCATGTCTAACTGATGCAGAAGAGGAAGAACCCGAAAGGCACCAAGGGCCACTTTAGCGATCTTGTTTCTTGCTAGGCCTAGGTGCTCCAACTGAGGCATTGAGATAAAAGCATCCTTTCCAATGCTAGAGATGAAGTTTCCCTCCAAGTTAAGGGTCTTTATGCTGCGGGGTAGATGGAGAGGAACCTGCTTCAGTAAGTTGCCCTCTAGATTTAAACTCTCAAGGCGACTGGCATTTAATAGTGCTGCTTTCCCAAGCCCTTTATAGGTCAATCTGTTCGAACTTAGATCCAGCACCTGCAGCTCCGCCTCACCCCAGAACATGTCGCCTTGTAGGCGTTGAATGCTGTTGCCTCGGAGATAGAGTTCTCGAAGACTGAGGGGAAGCTGCAGGGGAACAGAGGCAAGCTGGTTGTAGGATAGAGTAAGTGTCCGAAGTTTGCCCGAAGGTAGAAGAACTCCCGGAGGGATAGTGGATGATTTGTTCCCCAGGCTGTTGTTGCTCAGGCTAAGGATCAGCAGGTTTGGGCAGCGTCTGAAGGCTGCATCGGACATCACACTAACCTGGTTCCCATCCAGCCGTAGCTCCTCAAGAGTAATGGGCAGGTCAGTGGGGATGCTTCGAAGTAGGTTCCGCTCCATATAAAGTTTCTTAAGGCTCTTGATCCCTTCAAAGGCACCCGTGATCGTCTGATCTGTTAAATGGTTGTTGCTTAACACCAGGAACTCCATGGAGTCATACTCGGAGAGCAACTTCAGTTGAATGCTATCGATGTGGTTGTTCATTAAGAGAATGTAATGGGAGTTGTAAGGAATTCCGTATGGTATTTTGCCCAGGTCTTTGTTGGAACACTGCACAACCCTGGAAAATAAGAGATCATGTCAAATTACAGCATATAAACTTAACGCTTTCCAGTGTTATACTCAGTAGCATCAGGACAGTTCTTAAGCATGTTGTTTTAAGATTTAGGCCCAATCCCAATTCTACCCCTTAGCCCTTCCCCTTTCCCCTCCGTTTCACGCGTTCACGTGAAGGGGTAGGGGTGTCTCGATTCTCTTTTGGTTGGAGGGGTAGGGGTAAGGGGAAGGGCCAGATAGCCCTTCAAACGAAGATTTTTCGGGACCACACTTCAAAGGAAGGGGTATAAATTATATCAGCGTAAACCAGCTTCAGCGGCAACATGGCTGCCCGAGCGATGTTACACTCAATCGTGAGTTCATATTTACGGTCATGTTACTCAAAGAAATGTTTGCAAAAAATCACTAAAGTTTGCTAACTTCATATTATTACAGACTGCACGATAGTGCCACAACATATTTTCATGTCTGATCAGGACGATAACCACCATAGACATTGAGGAGGGCTAGTAGTACCCCCAATAATAAAAAATCGCTAAACCCTTTTCTTAAATATTGCCAATTCGAGAGAGAGAGACAGACAGAGAGAGAGAGAGATGAAAGTTGCGTGTATGCGTGTTTCTCTTTTTAGAGTGAGTTTACTTCAAAAACAGCGATTTTATCCTCTCGTTGCTGGAAAATATTATGTAGCGATTCAGTATTTAAACTGTTATTAATAAAAGTCGTGGGGCAGAGTTGACAAGTTTCTTTGCTCCTGGATGTGTGAGCTGCGCGATCTCTGATATATATGTGTGTGTGTGTGTGTGTGTGTCAGTAAGCAGCGCATTAATATAGAACGGTAATTAAAGGCTCTAATGCACACCAGCACACCAGTATAGGTGTGTGTATTGTAGGAGCTAGACGACGTATGATGACGTGTGACCATATAGTAGTGGTGTCCCAATTCTTAGGGGAATATTTTCACCCCTACCCCTTGACACTCTGTTTCAAGGGACAAGGGGAAGGGGTAGGCAGAGGGGCAGGGGAAGGGGAAGGGGAAGGGGAAGGGGTATAAAATAGAATTGGGATTGGGCCTTAGTAGGCACATACCTCCCATAGCAGGAACATTCTGAGGGACAGTAGTGATCTTCAAAATAGGGAAAATACAAAGGTGTTGTTGGCTTCAATTTTCTCTCTCGTTTTAACTTTTTCACTTTCTTTGCTTTTTTCGTAATTTTCGTCTTCTTTGTCTTTACTTTGAGGATCTTTTTGTTCTTTGCTTTCAGTGTCGTATTGTCTTCAGGTTTGGCACCTGCTGCTTTATTTTTTAATTCGAACATAAAAGTACTGAGAGGGGACTTTGCAGTGGGTGCTGCCCTTGCTGCCATTGCCGTGACATCAACACTCACTTCCTCTAGTGGGTGGAGTTTAGAGCTGTTCATCACATAGGGCTCCACTCTGAGATCATCATTCGTGCTGCTTTCATTTACTAGCAAGACGGCTCCGATTGCCTCAGCAGTTGAATTCGCAATGCGAAGTTTTGTGGTTATGATAGGCAAGGTTTCAGTAGTTACTGTTGGTCCTTGTGAAGTGGAGGGAAACGAGGAAGGTACAGTAACTGATTTTGTATGCAAGTTCAGGACAGGATGGGAGGCGGTGGCCATGGTAGGAGGAGTGGTATTCTGATTGACAGTTGGAGGTGGATGTTCCTCACCCTCAAATTCTTGTGAATGGCTTGTATTCTGTGCAGAGTGGATGGGTTTGGTTGAGATTACATCTGACACGTCGTGTTCATCCAGATTCTGTCCTCGCTGCTCCTCTTTTTCTACTACTTTTTTGTTTTTTACATCACTGTCTGTTTGTCCTCTTGTTTGTTCCACCCCTTCTGATTTCTCCTCTTCAGTATTGGTAGCCTCCATCAAACGATCAAGTCTCTGCTCTGCCCAAAGGTCAACTTCTGCAGATACATTCTGCATGACTGTCACATTTACACCTATAAGAGGTAATAAACCTTTGTGAACTTCATGAACACAAAATCTCCCTCATAAATAACTGATGATTCACTTGCTTTTAGAACAATTGTCAACTGTAATACCTAAGAACATTAAAAATTTAAGTTACATGATTAAATGACTGCACTGTGAGTTAGGGACATTACAGACAAACTACATTTGTTCCATAATACAAATACATTTACATATGAATTAAACAATTTGTGTTTATTATTGCATCTGAAACATTCTGTACTTAACCCTCTACCGCATGGTGTGGCCATATGGCAACATGGTCTTTGTGTTCATTTCCTTGCCACTGTCTCTTTAAGAGAACATTCTCGTTTTTTTTGTTGGAAAGAGAAGACCTTAGTTTAGCCAATGATGTGCTTTGGGTAAGTCACATGACATGCAGTTTTTTTCTGTGGCGAGATTTCTGACAGACTGCAGACTTAAAGAATAGTAAGTAAAGGCAATAATTTAATAATGAATAATTAATAATTGAAATAATTAAATTTCAAAGAACACTTACTCGGCTGAAACACAAAAGTGTGTACAGGCACAGCGAAAATCCAAAACAGCAGAATGAGGGGCTTCATTTTTGGCTAAAAAGAAGAAAACAATTTTCTAATTAACGTGAAAAGCAGATTGTTACATTTATTTGTCTGCCGTAAAAGTCTGTGGCGAGCAACCAAGTTCCCGGAGACTGAAATAAAACACTTATATTCATGATTTTCTAAATGTCTGACAACCACAATAAAAGGTGCCAGGAAGCATCTGAACCGGTTTCCATTTACAAGCCATAACTGATCGTGTGAGATTTTTTTAATGAGATCGGCCCGCCAGGCACAGCTTACCTGGAGTGTGTTCAAGGTGAGTTCAAATGTATAAGTCCTTGTACTCTGCAGATATGGAAGACATGCTGGCTTCCTGTGTTGCATGGACTGTCTCAACACCACTGACTCCGTACACACATACAGAAACAAACAGATGCGCATACAAACTAATGGACTCATTTAAAGACTCTTCTTCTCCATAACGCAAATTCCACATACAAGCTCAGAAAAATAATACACTCTTGAGTAATAGCTCTCTTCAAAGACACTTATCATTATGGGAATTTTCTCACTCACACACTAGATCCAGAAAAATCTAACAGATCAATTCAGGGGAATGGAGATAGACATACTGGACAGAGAGGTCAAAGGTCAGGATTCACTTTTGGACTGACACTATTTGCTTTACTTCCACAAACACTGGTGCCGACCCAATGGCACCACAATGACAAGTGTTTCCCTAAAAGGGTCTGTGGCCTTTGACCTTACAACAGGTCTGTATTTAGTCACATAGAGTTGTGTGAGGTGAGACAAAATGTCTGGATGAAGAAAATTTTAGCTTTTTTCTAAATGGCATAACCAAATATTGACTGAACCAAATTAGACTGAGAATTCAAATGTTCAAGAATCTGTCATTGTAAAAACCATTTTCTTCAATCACTATTCTGGATTTCATTTTAATAGATGCAAAACCTTTTCTCAGAACTTGCTTCACTTTTCCGAGGCAGTTTTGCAAACCACTGCCTATTTCTGACTGCAGATGCAGCTTTAACCAGAGTGTGAGAAAATAAAATTATGATTAAAATAAGATGTTACCAAGCAGCAGGAGAGGAGTGTGTGAGCTGGTAGGGAAACAAAGACTTGAGCAGAGAGTTTCACTGTGTCTGCATAAAAACTTTATCAGGTCAGTACTGGTTTATTCTGACTCAGATTCATCTAGATTTTCTGAAAAATGTTTAATGTCTGAATTCAAAATTAGGAGTTTTCAAACTTTTGGGCTCTTTTTTGAGAAGTGAGATATTGGAAAAGTGTTTAAAGCTTTAATAACTGGCCTTATTTTGCTATTGTACTAACCAAAAATATATAATTAAAATATTATCTGAACAATATTAATTCAAATTAATTAATAAAATCAAGTTCATCTGTATACAACTTCACAGTACAAATGGGCCATTTTCACAATATTTTGTTTTCTTTTAATTTTATCACTTTGTTCCCTCTGACATTTTCCATGGACCCCTCCAGCACCCACTTAAAGCCCCCTGGAGCCCAGTTTGAAAAACCCTGCTCTAAATAACTGCCATTAAGACAAGAATGTCTAACTAACTAACTAAATATATTACCAACCATGTAGTCTCCTACAGCCTGACAAACATCTTTCACATTTGTCATTATACCTGAGTCTTGAAGTCTTGTTTTTTTCTTCAGTGGAATTGTGTATCCAGTTAGGCCTGTCACTGGGCTCTCTCAAAGTAATATCAATCTGCAGCCTACTAGAAAGATCGAAGACACCATAACATCTTGTTGGTGATGTAACTTGTATAAATAATCCACATTCATTAAAATCTAATGCTCCATGTGGCCCTAAATGACTTGCATGGTCAGCAGTATGACGGAGTGAAGAACAGCTTGTGTCTTATGGATCAAAGACGGTTATTCCTTAATATTCCTTTGAGTTTCAGTAAAAAAAACAGCAGTCTGCATGCAATTTTGAGGATTAAAATACATTATAAAATAAAATTTTAAATATACAGTATATATAGACATATATTAAGCCATTTAATAAATGTTATTTTAAAAATATTAGTATTATATAATATATAAAAAAGAAAGCAATTTTTAGGTGTAAGTAATTTATTTATTTATTTTGGAGGAAGTTCTCACAATAAACCACCAGGGGACATTAGAGGACCATTTAACTTTTCAACGTTCACCCAGATGGACCACTGCATTGTGTTATGTAATACCTTAAGTTAGAAGTGTATTTAGAATCGGATTGTTTCTCGAACAAACTTTTCCAGCTACCTGTTTATAAAGTGCTACTGGCGTCAGCGCACATATATACAGAATACAATAGGACACTGAGAAATGTGATTCTTTATCTTTGGTGTCACTACTATCATACTGAGTCAGGGGCCCTGAGCTCTAGATGGACAGAATGAAGGGAAACAACTCAGACTTGAGAAAAGAAAGGATCATTTTAGTCTTACTATCTGCTGGGATGAGGAAAGAAACTGGGGCAGGCTGTCCCAGACAGACCACCTGTTTGGAAAATGGCAACAGGGTGGGAGTAGAAAAAAGGTTATTATCTCATTACAACTATCTATATTAGGCCTGAATATGATATAATAAATCTGAACGCTGCATTTTCAGGCATTACACATTATTGCTCCTTATTTAAGGTGGTGTAAATGTTAAACATCACATTTGTTGAAAGACCCCAATGACACACCTAGACTCAACACTAAACCTTTTGTTAGCTCTCTTTTGTGCATGCTAAAGCTGTAATGACGCACACCTGGACAGGAGACAGCTGAACAGCCAGCTGTCCAATTACATTTGCTCAAAGACTGTAATTTCAACACTTATGAATGCAAATATCCTCAAATTAAAGCTGACAGTATATACTTTAACCGAACAGTGATGAAGTCAAAGAGAGATAATAGAAACCTCATTTTCCTATTTCAATTTAGACCTGAATCAAAAGCAAATGTTTTAGCCTTAAATGGACTAATTGATTGTACTTTGTGTGTGAGTGCGTGCAGACTACATAAACACATATGCATCAATCCACTCGATAACCAAACCACCACTGCGAGGAAGTTCCCACTACAGCTTGCTATTAAATGTGTACCCAGAAGGTTAACCAATCAGTTAGACTAATGTAGGGGAATTCACTAAAGCCCAATGTATACTTAAGTTTTGACACAAACACTCAGTGTATGCATACAGCCAAACACATAAGCCCAAAGTATACTTCAGTTTTGACACGATGGTGTAGCATTAACATACAGCCAACTGCATAAGCAAATTATACTTCAGTTTTGATGCAAACTTTTAGTCTATGTATAAAGACAAACTCTTAAGTCTAAAGTATACTTTGATTTTGACGCGGACGCATAAACCCAATGTATAATTCGGTTTTGATGCAAACGTGTAGCATGTGTACAGCCAAATGCACAAGCCCAAAGTTTACATCATTTCTGACGCAAATGCTTAGCCCAAAGTATAATTCAGTTTTGACGCAAACGCTCAGTGTATGCATATAGCCAAACGCATAAACCCAAAGTTCACGTCAGTTTTGATTCGAACGCTTAGCGTACGCATACAGCCAAACACATAAGCCCAGAGTTTACGCCAGTTTTGACACAAACACTTAGCGTATGCATGCAGCCAAACGCATAAGCCCAAAGTTTACTTCATTTTTGACGCAAACACTTAGCATACAACCAAATGCTTAAAGCCCAAAGTATACTTGAGTTTTGACATAAACACTTAGCATATAGCCAAATGCATAAGCCAAAAGTTTACTTCAATTTTGATACGAATGCTTAGTGTATGTGTACAGCCAACGTATATTTCAGTTCTGATGCGAGCATTTAGCATTCACATGCAGTCAAAAGCAGTCCAATGTATACTTCAGTTTTGACGCAAACACTTAGCGTACACATACATCCAAACGCATAAGCCCAAAGCATGTTTTGACATGAACACTAAGCATATGTACAGCCAAATGATTTAGCCTAACATATACTTTTTGGTGCAAACAGTTTTGGCGCAGAATAGGACTGCATGAATAGGACTTCTTTCAAAATAGGACTGCATGATTTGGGGAAAAAATTAAATTACGATTTTTCTGATTCAAGGTGCACTGATTCAGTGCAGTTAGTGCTTGGTTAAACCACACTGGGTGAATAAGATACAGGTTTTTGTGCTTAAAACATCACGAACAAACGTATCACAACTGTTTATTGAACATAAAGTGATGAACAAACAAAGTTTGAGATCAGAAAGCCCATAAAGGCACCATGATTCCCATTCCAGATCCTGTCGACCTTGGGTGTATCAAAGCTTAGTGGGTTTGACCTTACGCTGAGGAGCACCTGGGTCTCTCAAAGAGCAATTTAACCACCAAGAACGGGCTTTCTGGTTTCGTGTACAGCCTGACTGGAATGTGGTATTATTTTCTATAGAAATAGTCAAGTTTCTGCTGAGACTAATGATGCTTATACTAAAAACAGAAAGGAAAACCGAGAAAGGAGAGCCAGAGTAAGAACACAGTGACACTGACTGAGAATAGGATATCTCCTCCCCTCAACCACAGAGCCATCTGTCTGCTGGGGGTCAGGGGTTTGAAAGGTCATAGGTCGCAGACAGCGATCAATTTGTGTGTCACGCTTATACAGTACAGAGCGAATGAACTTTATGCTTGCCTTATCTTTATATAAATAGAAAATCTTATACATTTTCCAGCCGTCTGTCACTTTGATGCCACTAAATGCTGTGCACGTCTCTGATAGAAAAGCCTGTGTAAATGTTTAATCACAGCTCACTGCTATTTCTGACTCGGTCTCACATCACCGAGCCGTTCACTAGAAAATATCTAAAGTAGCAGTTGGACAACCGATCTTGAGAAGCACTTCAATTTCTCCTTATTCCTGGATTTTTGGAAACCGACCACACGCTACCAGTCACACATGCACAAACATAGACTTTCAGGCACTTCGCTCGCCTAGAACATCCAAATATTTTCACGGATCCATCCTTCTTTCATGAGATCTATGAGGCCTGAAGCATGGCCCCCGACAGGCCCCTGTTCTGTTGTCTTAACCCTGCCTAGAATATCCCAGCTTATTCCTGACCTCTTCATGTTTTCTTTGGACATGTGGATCGCTCAACGTGTAGAGAGGAGCTGGAAGTCTTTGGAAAGCATTGAGAGCAATAAAAAAAGGAGGGGAGATGTGTTGAAAAGCAAAATAAGATAAATGAGTCATGTTGTTGATGAAAGGGAAATTTATATCTTAACCCGTAACAATATTGAAACTGCAGGGTCAGAGAATGTTATATTTTTAAAATACTATATATATATACAGTATATATATACATATGCGCACGTTTTTGTGATTTAAGAGGACACAAATTTGTATAATGACATGGGTATGACATAGGTATTACAACGAGAAGGTGATTTATGAGGACATTTTGAGTGTCCCCATATTTCAAAAGGCTTATAAATAATTCAGAATGAGTTTATTTTGAAAATCTAAAAATGCAGAAAGTGTAGGTTTAGGTGTAGGGCGATAGAAAATACGGTTTGTACAGTTTAAAAAACATTAAGCCTATGAAACGTCCCCACAATTCACAAAAACAAACCTGTGTGTGTGTGTTTTATATACTATTATATATTTTGCTATATTTTTTATATATTTTATTTTATTATATTTTACTGTATGCATTTTTGAATATCTTTAAAAATATATAGTGAAACAAGACTTTTTGCATTTTCAGGAGCTGCACAAACTGAATGGATTCAGCTATAGGTTTATGAAATATATCTAGCTTAAATGACCTTAAATCACATCAGATCAAATCAGATGACCATTAAGGTCAGTTGAGTAAGTTTGCGTTGATGCATGCTCCACTTTAATATGTAAGAATGGGACTGATGTAAAAGACAGATCAATCTATATAATGGAGCTCTCTATATCTGTTAGGATTATTAAAAGCACACAGACAGACAGATGCATATAGGCATCGTATTGATTTGTGCACATATGTAGGATGCTAGAGACTAAGACACAGCTGGTGATCTTCTGATGATAATGCAAAATGCAAAGATAGAGAGAGGGAGACAGTTTTTCTGAGTGCTGTTTAAAAGCCTGTCAAGTTAGACTGTGATTTTAAGTTTGGCTGTAACCAACTGCATGAATATTCAAATTACCATATGTACAGAGTGTGTGCTTTTGGGTGTGTGTGTGTGTGTGTGTGTGTGTGTCTTACTTGGACTCAGCTGACAGCAATAACATATGCTTCATGACACTTGTATCAATGCTGCATTTCCTGATCAGTCAAACACACGTGCAAACAATCCCAGAGTGCACTGATAAAATTAAAATATGCACTCAAAACAGATGTGATATTGTAAAGAACATAATTTTAACAGCAAACTAATTTGACTATTTCGCATTATATTTGATTTAAGAGCTACAGCTGAGGTTGTTGAAGCTTGTTTCCACCATGGGATAAAAAAAAATGTAAAAGGTAATTGCAACTTTTTAATCTCTCAGATCTTTATTACAATTCTGAGTTTATATTTCACAATTTGGACTATTTTCATAATCAAGATATAAACTCGCAAATCTCACTTTTTTTTTGCACAATTCTGAGATTACATCTTGTAGGTGTAATTCTTCCACCACAGAAAAAAATATATAAAATGGTAATTGCGACTCTTTAATCTCACAATTCGGTCTTTTTTTCTTAGCAACACTGTTAAAAAAATTCCGTAAAATTTACGGTAAAAAACTGGCAGCTGTGGTTGCTGGAATTTTACCGTAAAAAATACGGTAGCAACGTTTTAGGTTTTACGGTTTTAACTTAAATATACAGTTAAATACCGTAATTTCATTAACTGATATAATGTTAATATACCAACCTATTGAAGTACTGAAATCTGTTTTGTACCTTTGTAATACACTGATAACCACCAAATGCAGGTGGTGATGAGAAAGTCACATGATGAACCAAAGCTACAGTCTTTTACCGTTAAATTCACGGTCATTTTTTACAGTGAAGTTTACATCGAGTTATAAAGTCACAATTGTGAGTCAACATCTCACAATTCTGTTTTTTTTTTCCCACCACGGTATGTACAAAAAAAAAGATGTTTTTTGATCAGCTTAACAGGCACACAGATCAAATGTGACACATTTACAGTATTTTTTTTTTCAAATTATAAATGGGTCATATTTTAGCTATAGCCTAAAGTTGTATATACTTTAGCATTATATCACCATAAAAGGGGTCAATGGTATCAAAAAGTTTGAAAACCCAACCAGTTAACAATAATGTTATAAAATGTACAACATTTACAAAATCAAAAAAAAATTTCCACCCAGAAAAACACTTAACTGTGTTTTTTCTAGAGAACCAGGGTAAAGGGCCACCCATGAGCGCATTAGAGGAAAGACATGTGGCAGACTTCTAGAGACACTGCTGATTTGTCTCGTGGTGAGATCTAGGCTTAAACCGTGTGTATCAGCAGGGGGTCAGGTTGGCGAGACGTGCTATTATGTCATGACAGCTCTCATTGGCACACTTGTGTTTGTGTGTGTGTTGGGTGAGGGGGTGGCAGGAGTTTGGCTGTAGGGGGTCTGATAGGTGACGCCAAAGACGGTCAAGACTGCATGACAACAGACCTCTCATTGGCTGCACAGTGGCTCTTTTAACCAATCATGCAGTCCCTTGAGTAGGGGGAAAAAAACAGATGCTTAACATTGTGTGAAAGTACACTCTCTCAAACTGAGGACAGACGCTGACAGAGAAAGAGAGAGAGATTGAGAGTGAGAGAGGTTTCGAGTTGTTGTCTGAGTTGTTGAGCTGAGTTTCCCAAAAGACGATTCATCTTTCTTAAGGTGCTGTGATGTGTTTCACAAAAGTCGATATGCAAAAGTTCAGAGATCCCATTTGCATTTTAATAGAGCTTGAAATGCACATTTTCAAAAGCAAACTACCTTCAGGCTTCCACCCTTTAGATTTCCCTTCCCCAAGGATTATTTTAGAAGCTTTCCATGCAAACTTTGAAAACAATACATCTGGGTACGGCTTACAGGAGCATGTCTGCCGTAGACAGATGTTCATTTCATAAGCTTGTGTAAGTTTTCAGGTCAGGCTGAATAGACACTGTACAAGAGCAGATAAAACTGATTTCGGAGGGTTTGGAAAGATCCATGTTAACCCTTTCAGTGTCCAGAAAACCTCATAACTTGTGTTTTTCTGTGAACTAGGAACTTCACACCTTTTTATACCTTCCATTTCTGATATGACTGAACCAAAAGTAATATCAGGGTCAGTGTTTTAGATATCTATTGATTCATGCAGAATTACATTAATGTTGCAGTCCATACATATAATGAGATTTTCAAATAAAATGTCAGGTTGAACTGACAACCACAAGTTGATATCAACTGTCCCTGATATCATTCTGAAGAAAAGAGCCTCATTAAAAGAATGAAATTCTTAAAAAGTGATGTAAATTGACAATCATTTTTGATTATTTATTATAAAAATGTTAACAAATAGTTTTACTCCTTATTAATATTTTTAATTGTCATTAACATTGTCAGTTGAATCAAAATCATGTATTGAAACCAACAGTCATGTGGTCCAAACAACTTTCAGATAATTTGACCTTTTTATGACTACACTGACTACTATATATACAGTATATATATATGTGTGTGTGTGTGTGTGTGTGTGTGTGAGGGAAATGTGATATTACCTTTTCCTTGATGGTTAAACCACATTAAATTTATTTCTTTATTGGAAATAATTTTTATGAGGTGATGAGGTCAGTATATACAGCACAGTATTCAGCAAGCAAACAAAAGGCCTATTCACACACAGCTTGAAATGTATGTAAGCCATGTACTGTAACCTATCTGAACCAAACTTATTCTCTCAACCCATCAACTGCCTTTCACCCTGGATAAAACTATAAATAACTGTCAAATCTGACCTGTTGAGAGAATTTCAGTAATAACAGTCAAATTGTTTTTTCCCCTAACAAAGGCAGTTTTCTCCCTATCCTGAAGGGTGTTCTCTCTCAATCTAGAAGTCACTGTGTTTCCATGTCAGCCTGTCTCGGATCAAACCAGTAGCTGACATGTTGATGATTAATGTTGTAGAGCCTTGGCTTGTTTGCTTGCACCAATGGAAAATGTAGATATACAAAAAAAGATGTGTCCAGATTATTATGTTAAGTGCTAGACAGTGGCTGTTGATGTTCTTGACTCGTGCACAGAGATTTAAATAGATGAATAATTTTGATCTGGTTCATTTACATGAACAATCCAAACAAACCAATTCACTAAAACAAATCATATGCTATATAAGATTGCTTCTACATTCTCGACAGTAAAGCTGCATGTGCAGCTACATTGAGTTGTTTGTTTACACACAGTTTTGACAGAAACTAAGGGGTCACTCTGTTCTGCTCCAGGAAGCCCAGACAATCAACTTAAAATGAAGAGAGTGCAGGCTGTCCCTTCTCATCATATTGTGGTAAAGTGAAGACCAGACCCTCAAATCTCCTGTGAGCTGTGCCAGTTTTGGGGGAAATATAAAGCCAGTGTAATTTTGTAATGCACTGAATATATGTTTGTCTGTGTTTATGTACAGACACAGTAGTAATCTGGTCTTTTGGATGGATTAAATTGGATTGTCTGGAAACCTTCTTCCTTCTGTCCTCTGACACACACACACACACACACACACACACACACGCATTTACTTAAATGCTATTTAAATGGAGAATATCAGATATATCACTTATATATACATCATTTATATAGGATGTGGTGTGTATATAAATAATAGCAAATTGAAAAATATAAATATAAAAAAGAACAAATAATTTAAAATATACTTTCAATTCATACCGACTAATTCTAACTACCTAAACCGTGACCATGTCGAGATCAAGTCCAGAGTGTGTTGAGACCAAGACGAGATCAAGACCAAGGCAGGGCAAGACAGAGTCAAGACCAAGACCAAACCAGCACTCCTGAAATTCATCTGAAACATCCACATTTACTGCCTGAAAAAATCTAACATTTAATAAATAAATATGTTTAGAATAATAGGACACTGTTACTAATCAAATGAAATCAACAGAATTCATCTTTGCACTGCAGAAGCGGCAGAGGCTGCATCTGAATTGGTACAATTACAACTGCATACATACTGTTGAGATGAATGCTTTACAAATAAAGTTTTGAATATAGAAATAAGATGGAAAAATGAAATGAATATGAATATAAAACTAAAACTGCCAGTAGGCTGGGTGGCGGCAAATCAATTAATGAGTGAGTCATAGAATCATTTATTCAACTGATTCGTTCAAAGAAGCTGATTTATTCAGTAATGAATCACCGCTGAGTGTTGTTAGGAAACCTATGCTCAGAAATGCACAACAGTTCTGCTATGGATTTGTTTGGAACTATTTTCATCGTCGAAATAACAAAATAAATAAGAAAGAATTTTTTTTTATTGTGTCTATGTAATTCACTTAATATTGACTTGTTTGTTGAACATTTGTATCAAATCAGTATCATGTTTTCAATCATGCTCATATTCGTGAAAACAGCTCTCTTGCTCTTGTGATATTGCTTAATTTTATATGTTATAATATGAAAAAAAGATCTAAAGCACTATTTTGTAAACATATCTAAAAATTTTTTGAGCATTTGTATTAATTTCGGTTAAATTTTTTAATTCTGACTGGGCACAGCAGTATCAAAAGAAATAAAATTAGAAATAAGTTATTGATTGCATTTGAAGCAGGAAGATTTACATCATCACATTAATGATGTTAACAAATAAATCAGACAATGCACCGACAAATTAGTGATATCATCACAGTTGTGGTCTTGAAATAAAATCTGTCTGAGACCAAGACAAGACCAAGTACAAATACGGTCAGGACCGAGACAAGACCAAGACCTTCAAAAAACGGTCTTAAAGACCAGTCTCAAGACCAAGACCGGTCTCAAGTACTACAACACAAGTTCTAACCATAAAACTATGAATATATAATTAAATAAAATAACTTTTTAAAAATAAATATACATATTTTTATAATTATATATAAAATATATTTTTATATATTTTTATATATAATTACATATAGTTCTATAAATGTATCTCTCTCTCGCTCTCTCTCTCTCTCTCTCTCTCTCTCTCTCTCTCTCTATATATATATATATATATGTATAAAGTAAACTATTATATATTTATTTATATATTTTTCACATGGAAAAAAGTTATAAGAAAATATTAACATGACTGCAAATGGGGTCTTATCAGATTTAGCTCAGAAACAACTTTGTCACCAAACTCTGCTGTTGTAGGGACTTCTATTATTTTTATACTGAGGTAATATTCTGTTCCCTGTTAAAAATAATTTTTTATCCCTACCACTAAACCTAACTCTCACACATAACTTTTGCTTCGCCTAGCCATTTATTAAGCCATTTTCCTTGTGTGGTCCCCACAGTGCAGGTGATATCAGGTTTTATTATATTTTTGTAGACATTAGGTCCCTGCAATTTAGGCAAGACCAGACCCATACACAGTCTTCCTGTGGGTGCAAGAGCCCGTTTTAGTGTGTAGGCGTCATCCAAAGTTTACACACAACACATCATAACACACACTTTCAACCAGATGTGATATTGCTCAACTAAAGAAATAAAACTACACAAACAAGCTTCTCCTACCTATTAATCTCCATACTGCACATTGTAAAGAAATGAATGTAGCTCATTAGATTAAAAGCATGTGTGTGTGTCGTTTGCATCTTTTTGAAATATTCTGCTTCCTTTATGTGGCTCTGGCCTCCCACATCCTTCATTAGCTCTTTTATCATCCAGCAACTTAAATAAAGTCCCAGCTAACACATCGAGCATGACATACTTCTGACATAAGGAAAGAATCAACACTAAAAGAAGCAGTCAAACACAGCTAGATTATTGATCATCCAACAAAATACACTGGCAAGTATCATAAAATACTTGCCAGAAAGTTTCCATGTCCTTAGTCTGTGTATCTCTCTCACCCACACTGACTTACACTTACTGGAAGAAATCACAAGCAGTTATTTTCCTGCTTACTGATTGTCGTAGCCACTAACTTGAAACACTCATTACAGACCAATGCAGTCCTTTCTAATTCCGAAATACGGTTAGTTCAATAAGGAACACGTATTATGTAAGTGAAGGACTATTATGTGCGTTTTTGATTCACATTCTGAATGGAATACTGAAAAATCTCTAAAAATAGTATTTTTGAAAAATATTTTTCTTTTAAATATATATATTGTCAATTTAAAAAATATTATCATGTCAGAAATAAAACATAATTTTTGTATACAACAACATTTTTGTGAATAAAATTGTCTCTTTGATCTGAAATTTAGCATTACATCACTTGCTCAACAATGGATCATCTACAGTGAATGGGTGCCGTCAGAATAAGTGTTCAAATAGCAGAAAAAACATCACAATATTACACAAATAAGTCCATCATTTAACATTATGAAGTGAATATCTGCATGTTTGTAAGATACAAATCCATCATTAAGGCGTTTTAACTGTCACTTCTGGCCAAAATGCAAGTTCATATTCCATAATTACACTTCCTTCAGTGAAAAGTCCATCCCCTATTGTCATCTCCCATCAAAATCCACCAATATATTTGTTCAGAACTGTTTTGGACTGTTTTCGCAACTTGATGGAGACAGCAATCACTAGAAAAGCAATATTATGGATAGCGGAATTTTTTTTAGCTAGAAGCAATGGTGTTAAGTTATAAACGTCTTAATGACGTAGTTTTTTGCTTCACAAGATGTTGATGAACTGGAGTCATGTTGTGGATTATTGTGATGTTTGTATCCGCTTTTTTGACTCTTATTCTGATGGCACCCATCTACTGCAGATGATCAACTGGTGAGCAAGTAACGTAATGCACAATACATTTCCCCAAATCTGTTCTAACGAAGAAACAAACTCATCTACATCTTGGATGGCCTGAGGATGAGTACATTTTCAGCAAGTTTTCAGTTTTGGGTGAAGCATTCCTTTACTGTCCATTTTTAAGTAACCCAAGGAATGTTAGGAGAAACATCTGAAGCAGAGATATTTAAATGAAACACAACCAAGAAATCAGTCTCGTCTCCATTTTGTGGACTACAGAGCACACATGCGTATAAACAGCTTTCCATTATCATTGCACTCCTGTTTGCAGGCTTTCAAGCGATTATTCTCAGAGGTTACAGGCTCCACCATTATTTTTTTTTAACAGTGGTCATCTACTGTCTTCTGTAATGAGACAAATTCAATTAGAACACAGATGGTGCTATGAGCCAGTGTGACATCAATAATCTGCTGTGTGTCAGGCAACATGCTTTTAGAGGATTTGGGGGGATGGATTTCTGATATGTGTGGGTTGTAAAAGATAGACATAATACACACAGTAAAACATCACACAAACCTGCATCTCAACACCAGCTGGACTCACCATTATCAACTGACCTAAATACTCATCACACAAATTTACAGAAAGATTATAAATATGCAAATGCATCTGATCACTGCATGAGTAACGAACAGCTAGTGGACTGAAAAGAGTCACTGATGTGTGTTTGTCACACCATTTTGATATAGGCTGACATTAGATATTTAAAGGATAGTATATCTAAAAATAAAAACCTGTCATCATTACTCACCCTCATCGTTCCAAACCATGACTTTCTTTCATACGTGGGACACAAAAGGAGAAATATTGCAGATTAAATGCCTTGGTCCGTGCAGTGAAAGTGGATAGGGATTGACATCCCGTGGTAACTAGGATTTACACAAGCTTCAGTCTGGATCCAGAACACCTGAGAAGAGATGATGCCAACCCCTCAGAGGACTTCAGATGATGCCAACCATGAAACAACATACAGAACTACCACATTTTGCTATAAGTTTGATTGCATCATATAATAATTGCTGTTAATAGTGTTCATCGTCTGTTTGATTACGTCTTTAATTGATTACGTCTTTAATTGATTTTTCCGTACATTTCTGCCATATGTACGTTAACTGACAGTCACCACTGATAAGCTACCACTAAATATTGTAGAAACTTAATTTGCTGTAAAGTTGCTTTGCAACGATTTGTATCGTGAAAAGTGCTATACAAATAAACTTGAATTTAATTGAATATAATATTGATTTTAACTTTTTCTCTAGGGGCTGCATCTTAGATGCACTTCCGCATATCTAAACTTGCCGCGTCACGATAGGTCTATGATGATTCGTCACGGAACGTGAGCAAACACTCGCGTTCCTACTTTCAAACAGTTAAGGAGCTCAACTGAACTGTGCATAACAAAGATTCTTAAAAATAAAATTTTTTAATTCGACATGCTGTATTGAAAACACGGTGGTGTTTGTGAGCGGTTTAAGAAAGAAACAAAGCAACAAAAATAGCGGTGTGCCTTGAGATGCACTTTCTCTGTGTTAGTCAGAGAGTCCTTACATACTAATCAAACATGATGCCTTATTTTTTGATTTCCCTGTTTGTTTGTTTAATATCCATCTCTAGTTCACACTCTATTCAGCTTCATCTGCAACAATGGTTTTAATATTTATAATTAAAAGCTTGAGGTAAAATATTGCTCTAGTGAATGAACAAATCAAATGACTGTTGTTGTAAAATTACATATTATATTGAAATTAATTTCATTGTTTAAAATTTTTTTGAGAAATGTAGAATGCATAAAAGAATAAACAATCTTAATGGCCAAGAACGTAATACAGATGAAAAAAAAATGTTTTTAATAAAAGGATATGTACTTTATGTTGACTAGTGAGTAAAATATATACTTGTATAAATATGCACTTTTCAAGGACTAAATGAAATTTTAAAGAGAGTAATACTATGCTTCTCCTTCAATGTTGCCATTCACCGTCCCTTGTTGGTGGAATGACCTGGCTGCCATCTAATGATAAATCGCTTGTTGTATACCTCAACTGTAAGTCTCTTTGGATAAAAGTGTCTGCCAAATGAATAAATGTAAATAAAACCCAGTATATATGGCTACACCTTGATGTAACTTATTCTCTTCAGATGGAAAAAAAAGTGACGGTTGTCACAGAGGCAAAGCGTTACATGCCTCTACGTGTACAAACCTGAAGAACGGAGACCCACACCTGATTTTAAACATGTCAAACTCTCCCTCTCCCACGAACGTACACTAAAAGCCTTTATTAAGTAGCAGTTCTGTTGGGCTGCGACTGTGCCTTTAATTAAGACAAAATGTTTTCTACTTTTCAAAATGTGCTTAATTTTTAATTAGCATCTAAACTCTGGGAAACTTCTCATGATTGCATAAGACCCTGAAGTCAATTTTTAGCCAGTGAGTAAATGAAAACCCATGGTTTGTTTCACCACAGATTTTGCCTATGCGAGTATATTTGCGTAAGTATTAACTTGTGTCCGTGCATATGAATTTCAGCTTGTTTGAGTTTGCGAGTGTGTCCTTGTACGTGTCAGTGTTTGTTTGTTTGGACTCCAAAGCCCTTCATTAATGCAAAATTAACATGGACTTGTTCAGAACATCCTGTCCCTCAGCCCTGAGGTCACAGCGTTTGTCTGAATTATTCAGTTCAAGAAAAAACACAAACCGATTACTGCGTGCTGAGTGCATCAAAATAAGGGGGACCAGAAAAGACACTGTCCCTGCGGCATCTATTGTGTATTGTAGCATTAAAAGGAATACAGTAGTTCTGTCAAAATATACTAAGCGTTATGTCTTTTCCAACCCATAGGATTTGATTTCTTCTATTAAGAATATAAATATTGATATATACTGTATATATATATATATATATATATATATTAGGGCTGTGCAATATATAGAAATTATCGAAATATCGCAAATGTACATAACGCAATATGCATATCGTTACAGCTTGCAATATTTGGGGCCATGAACAAAGACAAAGATAAAATCACTCACTGCTTTTACCTAAATAACTTTTGTAGCTTACATAAGAATCAGTGCATATTGAATTCAAAGAGTAAATACTACGCAGTTTTAATTAAAGTCAGTGGGGTCCAAAAGAACTTTAAGTTCAATTGACTTTCATTTTGTGGACAAAAAACACTGAGGCATTTTTCAAAACAGACATAAACAGCAGAAATGATTCAAAAGATTGTCTTTTATGTTTCTTTAAAGAAATAGTTGACCAAAAAATTAAAAACTGCATAAAATTAATCCACTCTCAAGTCATCCAAGGTGTAGATGAGCTTGTTTCTTCATCAGAAAACATTTGGAGAAATTTAGTATTACATCACTTGCTGTAAATTTACAGCAGATTTTAATTTTTGGGTCAATCATTCCTTTAAGTACTAAAGATTTGTAAAGGGTTACAATGAAAAATGTGACATAATATCCAGTTCACACACATTTATTTTCTCTCTCTCCATCCTATCAATCTATCTGTTGTTCTTTCACTTTGTCCAGCTGTCTTCCTACGCCTGCACAGCCCTCCTGCATGGTATTTAATAAACGCATTCGACCCTGCCGCTGGTAACCAGCTGCCCGTCTGTCCTCTATTTTTCTGCCTCCCACTTACTAGAATATTGATGCGGCTCTGCTTTAGCTGTGTTTGATGTCAGCGTTTGTGTCGTTCTTACATCATTTAAAAGCAGCTGTCTCCAATGCACTGCAAAAAAATAGATTTTGTTACCTAGTATTTTTCAGTTGTTTTACAGTAAAAATATCTAAACGTTACTAAATCAATACTCCTCAGTACTCCTCTCGATCTGAGAGTCAAAGACTCTACTCCCAGGGCTCCGTGAGCAGTCATACCAGGTTGTTAGGCCATCTTTTGCCTCCCTTGGTGGGCTGCTCTTACGGTTGGAGCTTGGCAGTGCTCCCCTCACTGCGGGAGGGACATCCATGAGCCTGCCGTTCCCGGATAGAGCATGTGAGTTCTCCTTTCGATCTGAGAGCTAAGAACTCTGCTCCCAGAGCTCCATGTGCAGTCGAGGCTGCCCTGATGAGCTTGGCAGTGCTCCCCTCACTGCGCGAGGGTTACCTATGAGCCTGCCGCTCCCAGATTTATTATGTGAGTTCTCCTCTCGATCTGAGAGCCAAGGACTCCGCTCCCGGAGCACCGTGCACAGTCATACCAGGTTGTTAGGCCCTCTTTTGCCTCCCTGTTAGGCTGTTCTTATGGTTGAGCTTGGCAGGGCTCCCCTCACTCTAGAGGGTCGCCTATGAGCACGCCGCTCCCAGAGTGAGCATCTGAGTCCCCCTCTCATCTCTAAGAGTTGAGTTCTCCACTCCCTGGAGCTCTGTGAGGCCAGGTGGATTAGGCCTTTCCTAGCTGGCCTCCCTGATGACCGCCTATGTTTAAGCCTAGCATTGCTCCCCTCATTACAGGGTCACTAATGAGGATGCTGCTCCCCGGAGCTCCCATCATGTGACTGCCCTTATGGTTGAGTTGCCGGTGCTCCCCTCAATTGGAGGGTCTCCTATGAGTACGCCACTCCCAGATTGGTCAATTGGCTACCTTGTTGCCTCACTGGGAAAATTAGGGGTTGATGTATGAAGTCCCCCTAGGTGACAGGCCAGGGTCTGGCAATATGGTGAAACCTAGACGCCCGGCCATATTCCCTTAAAGGAATCACATTGTTATCTGATTCCAAGCCTTTGAGCTCTGCCCTGGGCCCGGGCTTTCTTTTGCTCAGCCCTTAATAGTAGGGATGTTCACTTCGGTTATTTTTCCTAACCGACAACCGACGCTCGTTAACCGATTGTTAACCGACAAGATTATTTTAAATTAGAATTGAATTAAATTAGAAAGGATAAGCGTCTGTGACCCGTTAAAAATACTATTCAAGTGATTGCGCCAGCGCCGCTTGCGCGCACAGTTAAGCATTGCTACCTTGACAATGCAGCCTGCTCATTATCATCCCGGGCTTTCTTTTGCTCAGCCCTTAATAGTAGGGATGTTCACTTCGGTTATTTTTCCTAACCGACAACCGACGCTCGTTAACCGATTGTTAACCGACAAGATTATTTTAAATTAGAATTGAATTAAATTACAAAGGATAAGCGTCTGTGACCCGTTAAAAATACTAACATTTGTTTCCCGGGGATTAATTTTACATGAGCAAAAAGCAGCAAACAACAGAACATGAGGATTCACATGGTCATCACATCCCATCACGCACCTGCAGCGCTTCTGCGAGCGGTAGCCTATAGCCTTCTAAATACTGTTAATTGAAAGGATTTGTTGTGGAGTGAGGGGAACTAAAATAGCCTAGCTATGTTTACAGTGTTTATTATAATGTTTGTAAACATTTCGCGTCGGCATTAGGCCTATTTCTGAATGAAATAATAAAATGCGACTTATGTTTTTCCCCCCCTAAAAAACTAATTTTTTATACGCATAGCGTATTTTAACCATGCAGCAAAAAATTAATTACTGAAAAAATTAATAATTAAATGACTTTTTAAACCGTTTAACTGATTAATTTTGATTGTATTAATCGGTCAAAATTCTTACCATCGGTTAACCGGTTAATCTGTTAAGCCGTTAAGATTAAGTGTTATCACTGTACCGCTGTGATGTTATGCAAAAAAATTTGTTTTACATGGATATTGGAACGCGAGTGAAGTACATAATAAATAATAATTTGCCATTCAAGTACATCGCGAATACGGAAACATTTGATTTTGTGTGGAATGAGAGACCCAACGTTGGTTTCAGTTTCATTTTAATGTAATGTTTGTAAACATTTCGCGTCGGCATTAGGCCTATTTCTGAATGAAATAATAAAATGCGACTTATGTTTTTCCCCCCCTAAAAAACTAATTTTTTATACGCATAGCGTATTTTAACCATGCAGCAAAAAATTAATTACTGAAAAAATTAATAATTAAATGACTTTTTAAACCGTTTAACTGATTAATTTTGATTGTATTAATCGGTCAAAATTCTTACCATCGGTTAACCGGTTAAACGGTTAAAATGAACATCCCTATTTAATATGTAAGTTATTTTGGGTATGTAGCTCGGGCCTTTGGCCGAAGGGGATAGTGTCACTGGCAGCCACCGATGCGTCTGAGGGGCGACTCCGATGGTTACACTGTGGAGTTGGTGCTTAGTGCTCATCTCAGGAAATATGGCATGCACTCCCCTCAGCATAGCAGCGTGGGTATTCCGTTCCCCATAGCGACCACTAGAGGACGCAGTTTGAGTTCCCTCAAAAGGGAATGTCTCAGGTTACTCATGTAACCATGGTTCCCTGAGAAGGGAATGAGACACTGCATCCTCTTTTCTTGCCATGCCTTGGACACGAGCTTCAGACGAAGAAGTGGATGACGTATTCTCCCTGTGCCCTTTCATACTGTGGTTGCACTGGTAGTGATGTCACAGGCTGTCACCCAGCCAATGTTATTGTCTTGTTAAGACATGTGCTTCAGACACCAGTCACACTGAACGCATTCCCCATAGCGACTGCTAGAGGACGCAGTGTCTCATTCCCTTCTCAGGGAACCATGGTTACATGCCTAACCTGAGACAGTTTCACAGACAGGGCTTAGCTTAAGCCAGGACTAAGTTTTAGCTAAATTAGGATGTTTAAGTAGCTTTTATAAAAATGCCTTAGAAAAATACATTACTGGTGTGTGCATCGTGAGACAAAACAATGGCACTGACATATTTCAAAATACGTCAATGTAAGTTATTTTCAGTTAAGACATTTCAAACATGCATTTTAGTCTGGGACTAGCCTTAAGCCTTGTCTGTGAAACGGAACAGAAATGTATTCCAGTGGGGTAAGAAAAAGAAACATAATTTAAAGGAAAAACAAGATTTTTTTTTTTTTTACACCATGGCACTTTTTTCTTGTTTTAAGCATAAACTCACTTAATACCGATTCTTTTTTTCAGTATCAAAATTAAGTGAGTTTATGTTTAAAACAAGAAAATTATCTTCAAATGGGGTGAGAAAAATACATTTAATTCAAGGGGGAAACAAGATTATTTTTCTTATCCAACTGACAGATTATTTTCTTGCTTTAAGCAAAAAAGAAAAATGCATCATAATTGAGTTTATACTTTAAAAAAGAAAAAAATATTCTAATTGGCTAAGAAAAATAAACTTAAGTAAACTTAATTGAAAGGGAAAACAATATTATTTTTTCTTACCACACTATCATTTTTTTTAAAGTAAACAAACTTAATTTTGACCATTTTATTTATTTATTTATAAATTTCTTAAATAATTTTGCTTTTCAAGTAAAGAAAGTTTAGATGTTTGTACTGGAAACAGTAAGAAAGACAATTTTGCAGTGTGCCACCATCTGCGGAACAATATAGAAAAAATAATAATTGTAAAAATGTATTATATTATGTAAGGTGTACCAAAAACTATGATTATGTAATTGGTTTAATCATACAGAAGGTTTCTTTATTATAAATACTGATGAATCCCCTTCTCCACCCACATACGCATATATATATATTTTCCTTTCATGTCAGTGAAGGGCAACCTGTGCCAGGATTGTTACACAGCTCACCCTGAGGATGTGTATGGGGTGAGGCAGTTACACACACACACTTTGCACAACTCCAAATTAGGTCAGTATGACATACACAGAGCACACGCCATCAGGTTGAATATATTTTGACCTTTAAGTCGTTATGGCTGCACAGAAAACAGAAATAATGGCAAAACTGTATTCAGAATGCCTCGCTCTCTTAAATAGGTCGAGTTAGACTGCGATTTAAGCAGGTGACGTAACATTCTGCAGTTTATAGACGCTCTCGCTATCTAAACCCAAGCATCTGACTCTGTCCTTGCTGATGCGATTGCTCTCCCACAGGAAAACCACCCACAGCTGCGCACACAGGCAAAACACTTATACAGGCCTAGAAACGACTGATTACATACTGTAGTATGTATCTATATGCAATGATAACAAAAATGCAAGATTATGGTTTAAAAAATTTAACTGGCCTGTTTTCTTTTTTCTTCTTGATTGGTGATGTAACTTCAGAATGGGAGCAGAAAAGCCTTTTGATTTGTCTGACAATCTCTAAACGGCAGTAAATTCATTCACAACACGATCTCTGCCATCTTATGCCCCATCTCTTGCATAACTGCACTGAACCAGTTGCCACGGCAGCCGGACTGCCATCCATGTTTAACGCATCATTGGGTCACTGAAGGCCCTTTTTTTTTTTTTGCTATTGCACAATTACACAACAACATTATTGGGAAAGGGATGGTTTAAGCTAGATAAGGGCATGTTTATATGTTTAATTTGTCATAAATACTGATACTTATTGTTAATATTAGAGGTTTGTGAACAGATTTGTGATAATAAAGTGCCATCACAGATATATTTTGACTTTAAGTAAGTGACCTCCCGACCTAAGAAACAGCATCTACCTTTTAAACAATATATATGTACAACAATAAAACATTTGTATTATTTTATATATATATAT
>NW_015634010.1:432654-444574 GCF_001515625.1 Sinocyclocheilus rhinocerous
TAATATATATATATATATATATATATATATATATATATTCAAAATATATATTTTTAATATTCATTTTGTAACATATTTGACATTTCATTTCTATATTTATAATAATACTGATATAGTAATAAAATAAAAATGAATGTTAATATTTCTGGATGTCAAAAAAATGGTTAAGTTAACATTTAGTTAGCTGCCTACATTTTGACAAGCAAAGCCATGTTCTGATATGATAAACATTGATTCGGTTGCCATAATCAACACAAGATCAATTTTCAGGTTAAAGTTTGTTGTTTGATTGTGCTTTAGTATTAAACCTGATTATTTAACCACTACTTATTTGAAAAAGGTCTAATGTGGCTTTAGATGTTTAATTCTCCTTTGTTGAAAAGTTACTTTGCACTATTGTGTAATCAAAGGCCAAGCATCCAGCTAAGAAGGATTTATCAGTTCCTCATGACTAGAACCATCTACTTTTTTCAATTTCTCACACTGAACCTAGATTAAATGTGGCAACTAGATGTGCCAAAGTATTGTACTAATTACAATACTGAACTTTAAACTAGAACTGAAATAAACACGGCAGCACTGTTCCAAACCCTAGTGATCTGCCTCGCTGCTCAACTGCCTACATCCTGATCATCATGGAACTGCATAAGTGACTGATTTGAAATGCTTTACATAGGCAGCAACTCACATTGTTTCCAATCACAAACTTACAATTGTTTCCAATGGAGGTTGATGATAGCATGTTGCTAAGCTAACAACAGAATATAAACATAAACAGCACACACTAACCTTTGCTGAATTTTTTTTTTTAAACCAGCCTATGCTGATTTGTTGATTTTAGCTGGTCTCCTCACCTAGTCTGTTATTTGGTTTTAGATGGTTTTTGGTCACTTTTCAACTTGCACATGCAGATAAACCTGCTAAACACTGGGAGACCTTAAATCAATGATGACCATCCTAAACCAACTAAGAAAAAAAAGCTTAAGGTAGTTTAAGTGAGTTTTTTTTTCAGCAGTGACTGTGTGAAATAGTCCATCTTTATTTATACTGAATTATTTATAGATACTTTTTAATATGAAATGTGTTTATAATAAACAATTATCTTACTTGGTTCACCATCTTGAATTTGTTTTGTCACTGAGTTTGTTGCAATGCATTCTGGGATTGTCAAAGGTTTATATTTGATGCTACTTTATTTGGATAAAACAAGGAATCTTACAAGGCATCATAATCAAGTTGCCTAACACTGTTGTTATTGTTAATTAGACTATTAAAAAGAACTTTCGGTAATTGAAATAAAATAAAAATAAAATAAAAGATGAAAAATGTAAACAAACCATTTTTAACTACTTGCCATGACAACATTTGACAACAAGTTCCATTTAACTACTAAAATTATTAAAAGTAAATAAAAATAAATTAAATCTATATATGCATTTAAAAACAAATTATATTTGTAAAAATAACAAAAGCATGCACATAACAAATTTATTGAAATTTAAACTAAAATTTAAATTGTAATATAAAAATAAAAGATTTTAATAATACTAAAATAGCACTGTTGCCTACTGTACCTTCTTGAACAGAAAAAAATACCATCATTGTTGATGAAAGAAAAAAGAAAAAACTCTTGCGAAATCAGGATCCTACAGACTTGAGAGATAAGATGAAGCCAGCTGAAGCCTTAACACTTCCACTTACTGTCTAAAATAACCCACTACCATGTTCTGACCTTGGTACAAGTGTTGCTACTAATCAACAGCTGTGTCTGTCCCAGCCAGTCCAGGTCCTGGAAAAAGAGGACAACCCATACAGGGTTTTTCATTCACATCCAATCAGTCAGAGCATTTAACGGATAGGCTGATAAACGGACACCATCAACCTCTCAAAACCTCCTTAACATGTAACACTATGAATTGTCATTCAGGATAGAATCTAATCTTAACTCAAACATCATTCTTAAAGTGTACTGTGTACCATAGGCATGTGATGCATCATTTGAGACAAACTCAAAGCAGAACAATGCAGTGGGTTAAAGGGAATAGATTAGCTTCAGCCTCTTCTTTCAGGTCAGACCTGTTTGGGACAATGATGTGGGTCCAAAACATGTTTGAGAAAGTGCATCTAACTTGCCCTAGATCTCTAGATAAGATACTTTGCTCTTATGGCATGTTTGCCTTGTAAATTACCTTTATGTGTGTGTGTTGAAGAAGAAGGTGAGGTGGTGAGAAATGATACTGGATCATTTATGGTTGTCAGAAAACATCATCCAATCCGTGGACACTAATTCTTCCCCAGCACAGACTATTCTACGATTGCAAACAAAGATCTTATCTTGTAATTTAAGATTCTCTCTCCCTCCCTGTCTTGTTACTTCCCGTCCAAGTAAGGAACCACAGCTCTAAAGAAAAAAAGAAAAGAAACTAAATGTGACTCATATTGCTCAATAGTCTTGATTTCAAATTACATGGATCCCCCCTTGGGCTTTCTGTGACTTCGGATTTCTACTCCACCTCAGCTTGTTTTGTATGAACAAAGTCACAGAATTTGCTGTAAACAATTCCAGAGAACAACAGCCCATATATAGAAGATATAGGGAAATACTTGAAATTACACCAACTGACATTACTACCGGGGCTAGTTGTCAAACTTGTATAGATTTATTAAAAGTCAGTTTCTGAGTAGGCACAAATCTTAAATTATTTGCTACAAAAAGCCTATTTCAAAAAACATTTGCACCATCATTACCATGAAAAAAAATACAGTTCATTAAATAAAATATTGGGGTATATTGTTATTATATGGCAGGGGTCACCAAACTCGGTCCTGAAGGCCCGGTGTCCTGCAGAGTTTAGCTCCAACCCTAGTCAAATACACCTGAACCAGCTAATCAAGATCTTACTAGGTATACTTGAAACTTCCAGGCAGGTGTGTTGAGGCAAGTTGGAGCTAAACTCTGTAGTACACCGGCCCAGAGACTGTCTTACTATTGGGAGATACGAGGGTCTGTATTACTTACTATTGAAGAAAGCGTAACGGTCAACTTGGATCACGTGTGCCTTAATAACCAATCACATTACAGCCTTGACGTCACTGAATTTCAGTCAGAGTTGTGCGACACTCAATCGCCGTTTACGGATACCATAGGAATGAATGAGAAGTGCCGTAAGCTGTATCCCACCTGTCGCAAAAAGTCAGTGACTTCTCTTATAAAACAGCATTTCTTTCAGTGTAAATTCTAAAAATAGTTCAAAAGTACTGTTTAGTGTAAAACATGTTAAAGATTAGCCAAAAGGCTGTTGATTCATTAAATAATACGCTGTTTCCTCTAAAAAGCTTTTTATTCAGCGTAGTGAAGCCTCTCCTCCATTGACATCCATTAAAAAAAAAAAAAGGCCTCTGGTCTCCTTTCCCACGTACTGCCAAAGCGGAAGCGTTAGCATTAGCCGTTACGCTTTTTTGGCTAAAGGTTGCAGGCTATATAGAAGATATAGGGAAATACTTGAAATTACACCAACTGACATTACTACCGGGGCTAGTTGTCAAACTTGTATAGATTTATTAAAAGTCAGTTTCTGAGTAGGCACAAATCTTAAATTATTTGCTACAAAAAGCCTATTTCAAAAAACATTTGCACCATCATTACCATGAAAAAAAATACAGTTCATTAAATAAAATATTGGGGTATATTGTTATTATATGGCAGGGGTCACCAAACTCGGTCCTGAAGGCCCGGTGTCCTGCAGAGTTTAGCTCCAACCCTAGTCAAATACACCTGAACCAGCTAATCAAGATCTTACTAGGTATACTTGAAACTTCCAGGCAGGTGTGTTGAGGCAAGTTGGAGCTAAACTCTGTAGTACACCGGCCCAGAGACTGTCTTACTATTGGGAGATACGAGGGTCTGTATTACTTACTATTGAAGAAAGCGTAACGGTCAACTTGGATCACGTGTGCCTTAATAACCAATCACATTACAGCCTTGACGTCACTGAATTTCAGTCAGAGTTGTGCGACACTCAATCGCCGTTTACGGATACCATAGGAATGAATGAGAAGTGCCGTAAGCTGTATCCCACCTGTCGCAAAAAGTCAGTGACTTCTCTTATAAAACAGCATTTCTTTCAGTGTAAATTCTAAAAATAGTTCAAAAGTACTGTTTAGTGTAAAACATGTTAAAGATTAGCCAAAAGGCTGTTGATTCATTAAATAATACGCTGTTTCCTCTAAAAAGCTTTTTATTCAGCGTAGTGAAGCCTCTCCTCCATTGACATCCATTAAAAAAAAAAAAAGGCCTCTGGTCTCCTTTCCCACGTACTGCCAAAGCGGAAGCGTTAGCTTTTTTGGCTAAAGGTTGCAGACTTGCCTTCTAGTGGCTTTGACCGACCCCCCAGGACCGAGTTCGGTGACCCCTGCTATATGGGATAAGTATTCACAATCGGTCATTGATATAATAGAATATTCAGCTAAATAAAAAACAGTGAACCAATTAAATAACACATAAGAGATTATGTAAAAGATAAAGTGACATTCAAACATTCAAACCATTATTATGGCCAACAGAAGGTTTATTTAGTAAATTGCATTAGTTTTTATTAGTTTTATTATTGAAAATAATTTTTGTATTAATTTGAATATACATTAAAAATACACAATAATAATAACAATGAAATGTATTAATTTCATTTGAAGGATATCATTTGCAATAATTATTATAACTCCAGATTATTTGAAATAGGTATTTGAAACCAACATTTTTCCTCCCACCCAAACCAGATCCCACTTCTCAGAATAATCTCAGTACAGTTTCTTCTATCTTCATCTACTAATCCTCCATTCCCCACATTCTTGCTGTCAAACTAACCATACATTGACTGCAAATCGAGCACACTGAAGGACAAGCCAAGTACGCGATTTTTCCATTTGAAAATGAATCAGTGTTCTTTCCAAAGACTGTCTTCCTTTCAGCTGCTGTTCTCTAAACTGACATTTTTACAAAAAAATATAACCTTACAAAATAGAAATTGTGACTTTTTGAATTGAGTTTTGTGACTTTTAGTCAATTTCTATTAGCTTTCAAGTAATCTATAGTCTTGTATATAGCTGACAAAATTAACTTTTAGTAGATCCACAGTTAAAATCTAGTCTTTTTCTCTGGAAAACAGACCAAACAATATTGATGACTCATCCTGAACTACACCTAATTTTATCCAATCAAATGTTTTCTACCAATCCACCACCAATACCGCCTGATACAAACTAGCAATAGAAAGTACAATAGCAAATCATGTCCATGACGGTGGGAAACTGTCCCTATGTTGGTCCAATTCCACTTTTCTGAGAATAAAAGTATTTACTGTCCCTTTAATCGCATTGCTGTTTTGGAGAAACAATTGACAAATTAGAGATTTCATTTGTCATTTTCTCTCACCCTGGCCACTTTAACACTCTTGACCTATCAAATAATCAAATCTAAGCCTTAATTGCTTAAAAGTCCTCTCATTAAAGCTCAAAAACATTAGATTAGCATTAGCACGCTAACTATTACAGGAACTCCAGGAACGATGCAAGGTTTTGTGTGAACAGAGGGGGGGAAAGAATACTGTTTATATAACACACAATAACGAAGGGGATTTTGACACATAGGGTGAAAGTAATGGATTTTTGAATTATTAACACACACTGACTATCACAAGTAGGCACAAAAACATACACACATACACAAGACAAGCACACAAGTGTATCCAACTCATCCATTTGCATATAAAATGCACAAACATTGTTATTTTTGTCTAGTTTCATTTCACCAACAGACTCTTCCAAGTACATACTAATCAGCCCCTCCACCTAAGCATTTAGTATGTAGAAACAAAGAACACAATGTAATGTCAATGAATGTAAGACGAGAAGGTTGTGCTTGTATAAGATAAGAAGATTCGGTTTGTTTTTCTGATTGTGAACTGTTGTCGCCCTGTGAGAAAACAATGTCAGTTCAAATAACACTATAAATGTGTCGAATTCACACATACATGTGCTCACATACATGCATACACAAAAAGGACTCTCAAAAGGTCTCAGATACATCGTAATTGGGTGATGAGGCATTAAGAGGTCACTGAGGAGATTTCCGACCCTGTTCATCACCCACACAGATATGGCAAAAAGCATTTCCAGTCCAACATTACCACATGCTAGCTCACACAGGCGCATATAACTACTGCCTTCCCCCAACAGACATACGGCAGAAGAAAGAGTGTGTCAAAAGGGCAGAAAAGATGGAGTCTCTGCAGACAGTGACCTAGTTTTGGTGCAGACATACACAAATAAGTGTAAGTTCACTAGCTTATAAACAATTTTTCTAAAAATAAATAAAATGTATGTATATATATATATATATATATACATACACACACACACATATACACACAGAGATAATTAACTAAAATGACAATCAGTTGTGATGGGTAATGAGTGTCCATGGAAACTGATGAGTGGCGGGAAACTAAAACAAAGGAAACAGGAACATGATGAGAAATGAACTAAACGTCCATGGTAATAAAACTAAAAGAACATAATGGTGACATATGAGTATATATATACATACATACATACATTGATTTTCTTGAAAAAGTAAACACTCTGGTATTACCAATGGCATGAATTTGGGATAGAACTATTTGCTTTCTTCGACCAATAGATGTTTGGGAAGCTGGTCTTTATTTTTTATTTTTGTTATTTTTAATTATTTGTTTTATTGCTCACCCTATCTTATAACCTGAGCAAAAATACCACAAATATATCATAATTAAATCCATATTCCTCAAAATTCTTACCAAAACAAAACAAACTGAGACTAACACAAGAATAATCTCATCTCGTTATCCCTTGACATCCACCATTTGCTTTTATTCTCAATGGAAACCCTAGTCTATTGGGACAGATTTCTATTTAAAAAGATCGATAGAATTAATTACAGAACATCAAAGCCTCCAAATGCTGCCCCACAGAAAGACCAGAGACAGTTCCGTCTACACAATTTACATTTGTTTAATTAACCAGTACAAGCCAAAGACACAAGGGCCTTCAGTGAACAGAACCAGCTTTAAATTGGCTTAACAAAACACATTTACTGTTATCGTAATGAGGGTGTGCTTCAGAAATGTCTGGAAGTCTATTGGTTTGGAACAGATATTCATGTACTGAAGGACTCTCTATATGTATTCATTAATACAAGTACTCATATAGACACACAAAAGTGTTCTTCACTGAGATTATATGCAGATGAGAAACATATTTGGACTCTGTGTGCACATACACAGAAAATCATAGAATAAAATATGTGACAACTATGTAACAATATGTAACTATGTAACTGTTTGAAATGTTTGTCTTTGCATAATGCGTACGGTTTCATTTATTATTTTTCCAAAATAGTATGCAGTATACAGTGTATAAGGCACTGTATAGCATAGCCAAAGTGTGTGTGTGTGTGTGTGTACATGTTTTTCTATCCCGGTGGGGACTTAAACCTGAATACACACCAACTCATGGGGACTCGTGAGTCGTGTCACCGTGGGGACCTCAATTGAGGTCCCATGGAGAAACAAGCTTATAATTCATACAGAAAGAGTTTTTTTTTGAGAAAGTACAAATGCAGAAAGTTTACTGTGATGGGTAGGTTTAGGTGTAGGGTGATAGAATATACGGTTTGTTCAGTATAAAAACCATTACTCCTATGGAAACCAGGCATGTGCGTGTGTGTGTGTCTGTGGGTGAATGAGTTCGTTGGGCTGTGTTTTGGGTGATGTTCAGTGTATGTCCTGAACAGGCTGCTCGGCTTCTGTTTAGCCTTCTGGGACAATGTGCGGACAAGCGTACTATATCCATCTGCACTCATTCTTTGTTTATCTGTCCGCTTTCTTTAGACAGTGTATCTTTATGTAGTATATACAAGTATGCTTCATCATCACATAGCCTCATCATATTGCATCACATTTAATTAGATAGATAAATAGAGGGATGAGTTATTTTGCATTTTAATTGCAGGTTTTTGTATTGTATTTAGCTTTTGTGTGTGTGTGTGAAATTACCGAAAATGGAAAATCATATATATATATATATATATATATATATATATACATATTATATAACTTTGTACTATTTTAATATATTATTTATATTATTTTTAAAATTTCAGTTGAAATTTTTGTTTGAGTACTTTTGTTTTGTGCTTTTGTAATTTTTATTAGTTTTTTGTTTTCTTTTAAATGTTTATTTTTAGTTTTTCATTTATGTTTTTTTTTTTATAAGTCTAAGTTTTCATCTAATATTTATATTCAAACAAAGAGAGTCAAAGTCAAACAAAGTGAGCACTTTTATTTAAAAAGAAAAGGGCAAATCACATTATCCAAATGTGGCCTTAAAGGTACAGTTCACCCAAAAATGAAAATGTTGCCAACATTTACTCATCCTGTAAGACTGTCTTAGAGACTGTTTTAATTTACTGTTTAATAAGATTGCTTTATTTTTTGTTTACGTTTTAATACTTTTGATTTGTGCTTTTGCCATTTGCATTAGTTTTTGTTTTCTTTTAAATATTTATTTTTCATTTATTTTTATTTCAGTTTTAGCTGTGTTTTAGCTTCAGTTCATTTAATTCAAGACAACATTTCAAATTTTCAAGTTTTTAATCTAATATTATATTCTATTTTATTTCAGCTGAGACATCACAATCTTTTCTTCCAGGGAGACCTGGTCAAGACGGCAGCACATATAGTTTCACACAAAGATAACTACAGAAAAAAGAAGAAAGAAAACTGTACTCATACAAAACAATAAAAGTAAGATCAAGAAAAACACTTACAAGACTCCTTTAAAACAATTACCAAAAATGACCTTTAATAGTGTTCGTTTTAGTTAACATTAACATACTGGTCATATACTTCTCATTTTGGCAAAAATAGTAGGCCACCCGTGTATTCACACACCAAAACTCTGCATAATGTGAACAGAATACATACTACACACTGCAGCAATAGTTTAAGCAGCAGCCTCTGTCTCTCTCAGTCTGCCTGTCTTCCTCCAGGTGGTCTGAACACCTGATGTTGCAGTGCTCACATTCAGGCTCTATCTTCAGTGGGAGAGCCAGCCATGACCTTCAGAAACCCTCGCAGTAACCATAGCAGCAGGTGTTGAGTGCGGCTTGCTGCATACATTAGCATTCGCTAATGCTCACCCTCTCATCAAAACATTGATTTTGTGCTGTGGGTTAATACAAAACCCTCTTCATTAGATGCCAAGCCCTCTGCCCCAACAAACAGCCTTTGAAATAGAGCCACTTACGTGGGAGGGAATGGAAAAAGGAAGATGCAGAGTGTTATTTTGCATACACGTCCATTTTGATAAGATACAGTATGCTGCAAAACGAATGAACGGTAGTTACTGTGGGGTCTGTGACCGCAGACGCATTAGTTTAACCCTCCAGTTACAGTCCTGCTAGGGTAATTCACATGGAAACGTACAATTTAGCATGATGTACTGTTGTTGTTGATGCTAAATGCAGAGCATTTAGCCTTGTCAAGAGTACTTATTTGTTCTGATGAGAGATTAGCTGAGTGGGGAAACTAAGATTAGACAGCTAGCAGAAACTAGCAATCAGATACAGTCCTCACAATCTCCAAATACAAATCTCTTCAGAATTATGCACACAAGTAGGCTACGTAATTGTGCAAGCACATATCAAAACAACAAAATGTTGCGTCTCTTCCTGTAAACTTCCTGTGTTATTTTAAAGAATAACTGTTTTTGTCCATATAATGAAAGACAATGGGGTCCAAAACAACATTGGAGCCTACCGACTTTACAAAATTATGCATGAGTACAAAAGCATCATCCAAAGGGATAGTTCACCAAAAAATGAATCTTTTTACTCAATTACTGACCCTGTAAGACTTTCTTTCTTCTGTTGAATGCAAAAGAAGATATTTTGAAGAATGTTTTAACGATTACTGTTAGGGGTGCTCCGATTGATCGACTACCAATCACTATCGGCCGATAATCACGTTGGGATGTTTGATCGGCGGTCTCTAAAAAGGCCGATCTCAAAAAAACGATCTCAAGCTGATGACGCTGCCGTGAGAGGTTCGGCACGACATGCAGCGGCACCGCTGCCCCACCGTAGTGGTTCAGTCTCTGTCAGGCGCGGGTGAAATAATTATAATGCTGAAGGTGATGCAAAAGAAAAGGCAGTAGGTTTGATTATTTCTGTCAATGGTAAGTTTGTGTCTGTAGCGGACTCCTGTTTGAAAGCTGCTTCTCCTCTCACAAGAGTCACCTAAGAGGGGAATTCCCCCCATTTCAAAAATGAAATTCAGGCCCTGAATAAATGTGTAAAAATCCTGATTGGAGTATCACTATAAATAGTAATAAATGATCAAAAGAAGGCTTTAAAAAGATCGGTATCGGTATCGGTGATCGGTATTGGCAGATACTGCTTTCTGTGATCGGTGATCGGCCTCAAAAATCCCGATCGGAGCACCCCTAATTACTGTCATACAATACAAATCACTAAGAACAAAAACACCACTGGGCCCCATTGACAAAAAACACGGTCCCCACAAGGAAATACTAAATTAACAGACTAAATAATCTGTAACTGAGAATATAAAAATGCATAAATGTTTCAATGAGTGTTAGATTTAGGTTTAAGGGATAGAAAACGTCTTAGCTGAGTATAAAAATAACAGAAGTTGATGGAAAGTCCCCATCATGATAGAAATACTGTGTGTGTGTGGAAGGCAAGGGGCGCATCAGTCCAAACAGTCTGTCTATGGCATTTCAGCTGCTTTTGTGCACACGCCCATGTGTGGCTCAGATAAAAGGCATCCTCCTCACAAAGACTCAGATCAAGCCTTTGCACAAGGGGAGCTTTTCAAAAGTGCATCAGAGCGTAGGAGCAGAGAGGAGGGGAGGAGACGAGACGAACAGAGAGAGACTGGAACTGACGTCAAACGGTGCATAAAGGTGTTTGCTGTAGAAAGGTGTGTGTATGTGCATTTGAAGCACACAGGTGGGAGTCAGTGCTGCCCATCATCCAGGAATCATTCAGCCAGCAGACAGTCCATATCCCTCAGCAATTACAGTAAACACAGCAGAACGTACAGACTCTTCACAAGCCTGAAGATGACAGAGCGAACAGCAGCCTTTTCAAGAAAATTACATCAAAATATAATATAATCATCCACACACTTGCAATGTAGAGAGCTTCTGTAATTATAATCGGAGTGTTCGGGTTTGAGTCACTCACAGCATAGATGGGGTGTAAGAAATAGAAATCTTTGTTCTTGTACTCAGTATTTGAGCAAATCTCAGAGAGAGAAACAGAGAGAATGGTTTCATGTAACTATATATTTAGAAAAGGCCTATCACATACAGTTGCCTGCGATTTAGAGAGGACAATATGAAAAAGTATTTTTTCAAGGGTTTTTTTATGTTTGTTTTTTGGATGTGAAACTGGTTGCTATTATTATTGTTCCTATTATTATTACACTTTATTTTGCTTCCCTAGTAAAATCTCAATAACCATAATATTTGCTGGAGATAACTTCTCTCTGTCGGCCTAACTGTACCGCAACCATAAGTAATGTGTTTTGTGTGGTTTCCCCCACCATATCTGTCTGGATATACACCCATCCCTTAGGGTATCATGATGGAACTGATGGAGCTTCGAGAGATAGTGGCAAGAAATGGCAATAATTTAAAAAGTATAATTTAAAAAATATGAAAACCTAACAAAACATTACACTATACTCTGATCTTATATACAAAAACAAGTTCTTAAATTTATTACAGTAATTTAATTTATTTAAAAGTTAGAATATTTCTTCAGATCTCAGAGTAAATCATTTAAATGACTGGGGGG
>NW_015634010.1:444966-455688 GCF_001515625.1 Sinocyclocheilus rhinocerous
GGGGGGGGGGGGAAACACTCAACCCTATACATTCACAGACTAGCAAAAGTGACACAGACTAGCATACAACTTATACATCCTTCATGAAGCCAGTCTAGCTGTTACAATATGAACAAAACAACATTTAATATGCTCAGCATCTCACTTTAAATCACCTACACTAAGACATGAAAAACCTAGAGCAGGCTGCAATCTGCCAAGCCAAGTATGTAGCATGCAGAGATGTGAGAGCTATAACTGCCATAAATAATACAGTATATGCTACACTGTTAAAGTTGTGCTTTAAAAGCACTCAGTATATTCAGTATATAAAACCACCAGCTTGTCACAAACCAAAAGTTCTTATAAGTTTACTAGTATGCCGTTCTGAATAAATGTATGCAGTGTAATGCAACATACAAAACGTTACACGCTAAGTGCACACTACTGTGAGGCATTGCATAACGGTTGCATCTGCTGCTGTTTTTAGGAAGCGGTGCGGGCAGATCTGAATCAATGAGGAATCTGATGCAATGACAGGTAAGTATTTATCCAGTTTCCATCTATGTGAGCATGAGTGGTTGTGTGCCGCATTCTCATTAACAACTGAGACCCAGATGACATTGTTGTTGTGGGTTTAGTCATGGCAATTTCTTTAATTACTGTCTGTTGGACACACACACACACACACACACACACACACACACACACACACACACAGACATACAAAAGGAGAACAGGGCTTTACAAAATGGCTGCCAGTGACACATATTTGCCCAACAGATGAATGCATCTGATCAAATTTGTGCTAATATATTAAATAGTATTATGTTAATATATTAAATATTAAGGTGAATACATTTTGTAATAGGTAACTGTTACAATGTTTCTATGAAAAGGTCGTACAGCAATGCAGGTATAGAAATTTCATGTTCTCACTGCTCTTAAAGAGACAGCTTTAAAAAAAATGTCATCATTTACATCATTTAATCTTCCCATTGTTCCAAACCTGCATGACTTTGTTTCTTCCATGGAACACAAAAAGAGAAAGGAGAAGCTGTGAATACTGTTCAGGTTAATCTTTTTATGCAATTGCGATAAATACAGACTGGATGTTTTGAAAGATTCACTCACAGATCTGATTCACTGAATCAATTATCTGGTTGCAGCAGTTAACAGCTCTTTGATAGAATTTATGACCAGTAAATAGTAGCATCATTTTGGTCTTTTTTTTTGTTGAAAGAAATTAATAATTTTATTTAACAAGGATACTTTAAGTTAATCAAAAGTGACAGTGTAAACACATTTATAATTTTACAAATGTTTATAATTCCAAATCATTTCTATTAATCGATTCCTGAAAAAAAGTATCACGATTTCCACAAAAGTATTAAGCAGCACAACTGTTTTCAAAATAAGAAATGTTTATTGAGCTGCAAATCAGCATATTAGAATAATTTCTGAAGGATCATTTGACAAGACTGGAAAAATGGTTGCTAAAAAAAAATTCAGCTTTGTCATCACAGGAATAAATTACATTTATAGATGCATTAAAATAGAAAACAATTGTTTTAAATGTTAATATTATTTCACAATACTACTGTTCTTACTGTAGCTTTGGTGAGCATAAGAGACTCTTTCAAAAACATTAACTTTTGGTGTCTTTTTTTGAAGCTCCAGTCCCAATTCATTGTAAAGCAATTCATGTTGGGGAAGCTCGTTATTGTAATTGCTGGAATTATTTGAACATGCTTCTCCTGAACTTCATTTGTGAAATCCATTTACTGATACATGTCTATTTTACCCATCAGCACAGCTTCCTGAAGGTTCACCGCAATTGCTACACAAATAACAAACCAACACACCCACATATCAATCAAACACTCACACAGCAAAAATCACACAGAGAAACATGCTGGTACACAGACTCATCCATCACACTCCCACCTGCATGAATATCCTTCAGTCACGGTTCTCATACATCACACACACAAACGCTGGCCTAATGGAAATGGATGAAGACTGAGAAATCACATTGACCTTCACTTCTATATGTGAGCCACAATGAAAAATTGAATATCTTCATTACAATTCAGGGTTCGACAATATTCTGACTGTCTATGAATTATTAAATACATCTGTCTCATTTTAAGGACAGAAAGGCAATAAATTGTGGATTTTGTGTATAATGTATGTGCTAATTATGCAGTGCAGTTACATCTCTGATGTATGTGGTTGACATATGTGAGCGTTAAGGACATATGAAGGTGATTGAAGCATGTGTTTGTGCGAGATGAAATGTCGAGGCACATATGTTGTCCGTTTGTAATATGATATGATGATTTGGCTGAGAGGCAAGTGTAAACTCCAGTAGCTTGTGACTACAGTCACCTGCTGTTGTTTTTACACACCTGATTATCTAGCTGGTTTGGCCACATGCTGATCAAACACACACACTGCCAACATTTTTAGTAACATCTAGATCAATATACTGCGGCAAACACACTCAAAAGACTAAAATGCCCAGTTTTGTACGCAGTTTTAGCTGTTAGCATTAGCTGCATGCTAGTTCCGTCAACTGTTTACAATTCACTGACTGTTCTGTTGTTTTAATCTGAGGTGATATTTTCCATCCGCTAAAACTAACCTCCACATGTGACTTTCAGAATTTTTCAACACGTGTTGTGTCAGAACAGTCATTTTACAAATACAGAGATAAGTGATGGACACTATATGCTTTTACACACATACACCCCTACATTTCATTCTTAGTGATGTAATACAGCATTCTAGCAGTCAAACCTGTCATTCTGTGTGTGTGACACTCACACACACACTATCACAGTAAGGGGCCAGACAGTTTGTTCTTGCCGACTAATAAATCAACCCACTCTCACATGTCAAATAAGGACATGCCATTAACTTCCATTGTTTTTATAGTGTTAATTATACCTATTATGAACTAACCCATACATACACCCTAACCTTATTCAAAAGGATTTTTTAAAGTTAAACAAGAACAAAAAACAACAACAACAAAGCAATTTACTTTATGTAGGCCTACACTCTAAAAAAATGCTGGATTATTGTTTCTACCCAACTGCTGGGTTGAGCCTGTCTTAAGTAAGAGTTTGACCAACAAGCAGTTAGCCAATAAGTAATCAGTCTTATTTTTGGATTTAACTTAGACTAATCTATGGTTTAAAAAAATTATGACCAGTCTCAAAGGAAAAATTAGATGACTAAATGTAAACTAAAAAGGTTGGAGACCCCTGCCATATACGTAGGATATGTACGATGTAATTTGGCTGCTTTACACATAATTCTATAGACATAATTTCATCTTGATCAGAGTAAAAGATTAGTTTCATATGCACTCATGCAGAAATCGCCAAGTCAAGCAAGCTGTGTGATAGAGCCTCAGTTTTCATAGAGGTGACGACAGACAGAAAACAGATTGATGGAGATAAAATTCGGACAATGTTTTAAATGTATGCGGGATGGCCTATTTCTGTACTCTCTGTTTCTAAAACTGATCATGAGACTCTCCGAACAAAAAGATAGATAAGCAAACAATGGCTGACAAACACACACAAGCAGCGAAACAAAGCTACACTCTCGTCAGGCATCATTCCAGCTGCCCTGGGGTCCTGCACACAGACGTATTCCCTAGAAACAGGAGCTGTCTACACATAGAGAAACACACAGTGAGCGTCTGGTAAAAAGACTAGCCTGCCCACACAAAAGAGCTTTGGTGGGCCGGGGGGCAGTGGACAGGCTTGTGCTTTGTTGTTGTCTGGCTGGGCAGGGGAGAGGTGAGGTGAATGCCAGAATTTGCCCATGTTTGTATGTGTGCACAGAGCTCTGGGGGTGGTCGCCACAGCAACAGGGCAAAAGGACTCTTTTCTCCTCAGGAGATTGTTGTTGTTTGATTTCCCTCTCTTTTTGCACAGGCCACAGAAACTTTCCATTAGCTCAGCATAAACATATGTTAACCTTTATGTTTTCCTCCTGTCCACTTCACGCCATCTCTGCAGCAACAACGACCTGCGAAAATGCTATCCTATTCGTCGTATTTGATCTTCGTTTTTTGCTGTGAAGGGTTTTGATGTTTTTACACACTTAATACACTTAACTTAAGTTTAACGTAATAAGCACTTTCACAACATTGCACTGTTTGGTGGACATGCTAACTACACCATAATATTTCTGCAACATAAAAAAAAACTTAAAGTTAAAATAATTTTAATAAATCACAGTTTACTGTGAAATGTTTGACAGGTATAGTAAGCTGCCTGTTATTATAAATTTGCCATTGAACTAAGTCTATTTGTAAGCTTTAAGTTTTTTGTTTGAACATTATTCTACAGCCTAAGTATGACATCCGGCAAATTTAGCAAGTTTGGTTTGGCTTTGTTTTTATTGTGAATCATGTTATATTAATGTTTTATAGCTATTTAAAGGGATAGTCCACCCAAAAATGTATATTCTGTCATTATTTACTCTCGTTGCAAATGTTCCAAACCTGTATGCATTTATTTATTCTGCTGAACACAAAAGATGATATTATGAACAATGTTGACTACCAAACAATTACGGTTCCCATTGATGTCTATTGTATTTTTGTCTATACAATAGAAGTCAATGGGAACCAAAACTGTTTAGTTATCAACGTTCTTCATAATATCTTCTTTTGTGTTCCTTCTGTGAGATCAGGTATGGAACAACATGAGGGTGAGTTCATGATGACAATATTCATCATTGGAAGGACTATCCCTTTAAAAGGTATTTTCACATCAACTTTGCATTAAAAAAATTGTAGGTGCGGTTTCTAGACTAGTTACCTGACTGAAAATAAAATGTAACATTGAAATGTTATTTAAAAAAAACATTTTGGTTTTCTAAGTAGCTCCCAAGTTAATGCTTGTAAATTGTGAATTCCATCAATCAGAATCCAATCTAATTTCCGATTTTGAAAGTTCTGTTTATATAATGCCTAAACCTTGCTATCCGTTTCATATATTTGTTCACATGTGCATTACATGTATTCTGAACAAAGCCTAGTTGCTGTGTTCAGAATCGGAGAAGGTCAGCCAAATAATTTAACCGGATTTACCATGAGTGTAAGTGTAGTTTTTGCCTTGATGACATATCTTGAAGACATAAAACATATGTAAACATACACATCATCGGCACTGCGAATGTGCGCAAGCCATTTTTCAATCTGATTGTAAAAATATTTGGATTCAAGCACTTACATGCTTAGTTTTGAACAAATGTAGCAGGATGCAGTTCCACTAATGTCAGGAAAGTAAACTATCCGTTTAACTTGATCTGTTTCCCTGGTCACTGATAAGGTGAACGTTAGCATGTTCAAATATGTTAAGGTTACAGTTATGCAGATAAAAACTAGTTATCATCTGTACCCATAGTTACCTTAAAGTAACGCAAATGAAAATGTAAAAATGCTTGAAAACTTTGCTGCTGGTTTATATATATATATATATATTTTTTTTTATTTTTTTTTAAATAGCAAAAGATTACACCTTTTCTTCTTTGTTTTTGTTTTTTTTACTTATTGGGGTGCCTGCTCTCTAGTAGTGATGAAAGGCTAGAAACGCCTCGGGTGAGGTGTGGAGAAAGTGAGCAGATGGAGGCAAAGAGCCAGAACACCATATCACTGTTGCCACTGTTTACAGATCTAATGCACTTAGCCTGGTAATGACAGCCACTGAAAGCAAAAGCAGCATTCCCTCATCTCTCATAATATAATAATCACTCTCCATGTACTCTGACCTCTGTGTGGCTGTTACTATTTCACACTTGAGATGACGCAAATGCAACTATTTTAGCATCCAGACTGAAAGAAGGCTGAATGAGAGAGGGCCTTGTAGCTTTTGCCATTCAGATGAGGGATTTTGTTTTTAGGGTTGAGTGTTTCTTCACAGAAACCTCTTGAAAAGTTGTTTACTACTGATTAAAGGTTTAGGGTCAGTAAGTTTCTTGATCACCAAATCTGCATATTAGAATGATTTCTGAAGGATCATGGGACACTGACGACTGGAGTAATGATGCTGAAAATTCCGCTTTGCCGTCACAGGAATAAATTACATTTTAAATATATTCAAATAGAAAAGAGTTATTTTAAATTGTAATCATCTTTCACATTATTACTGTTTTTACAGCATTTTGGACAAAATAAATGCAACTTTGGTGAGCGTGAGAGACTTATTTCATATTAAGATTTACAAATTACTCTAATTACTGTATAAATGTAAAGCGAAACAAAACTAAGCACTTGAGTAGTGATAGATTCACAGAACTGAATGCACATGTGAGAAGTACTAGTTTCTCCCTGTGCCAGGATGTTTCATCAGATACGAGGCGTGTCCGGGCATGTCATGTGTCAGGCTGTTCTAAATAAGGTCCTGTAGGTGAGGAATCCAGGGGAGTTCTGCAGTTAATCATTATGAGATGCTCAACCAATAGGAGACCAGGGAGGTGCTGTTATCACTATGGGTTGTGGAGAAAAAACCCCGTGCTTCCCTGTGCCGAGAAGGGAAAGTAAAAAAGGACCAAGTGACGGGCAATCATTATGGAGGGAATATTACAATAGGTGAAAGTGAAAGCAACAGAAATGTTTTGCAGAATTAGACTTCACTGTTAATCCCTCACCTTTACATGCAAAACCTCAAGGTCTATATAAAATAACACCAATAAATACACAGATAGAAAGCAGAAGTTGATTCACTTTCACATTTTTAAGGATGTTTAAAGTTCTAGGAAATGCATTTGCACTTTTGCAAACCAGGAACATTTCACACAATATATAATTTACTTTATTCTGTTTGTCGGTTGACAGTGATCTCAGTGTGCATCCAGTTACTACACTGCTTTGTAACAGTATAAAACACATAAAGGTTCCAAAAGGGTGTTTTCACAACAATGCCTTGGAAGAACCACTTTTGGTTCCTCAAAGAACCTATCAATGATCCATTCCTAAAATAACCTTTTTTTTATTATGTAAAGAATATTTTAATAATCTAAAGAAACTTTTTCCACTATAAATGAACCTTTTGTGGAATGGAAAGTTTCCATGGATGTTCAAGGTTCTTGATGGAACCATCAATGTCAATAAATAACCTTTATTTTTAAGAGTGAATGCAACCAAATAAAACTCATAATTCACAAAATAATTACTCCATGAACTGGTAAGAAATAACTAGCTGATTATTATTATTATTATTATTATTATTATTATTATTCTTTCTTAAGAAAGAAAGAATCAATGCAGTCTTCTAGTTTTTGTCAAGTAAGTAAACATTTCTTTTTTTAGTTATTCAAGATTGGGAACATTTGGTCTCTACAATGTAGACAAAACCTGACAGGCACAAATGCACAATAAAAAGCACACATTTTTTTCCATGGGCTGCATATGTGGAATCTGAGACAGGCTGGGCAGCATATGTTAGATGTTGGCTTCTGTTCTCACTCGTATATCTTTCCCTGCAAACGTGCCTGGATCTTGTGTGTATGAGCAGTAACTATTCTTTGTGGCTTATACCATGGGAACATTCTCATTAAACCTGAGAATTGATTATTAGATTATCACAAGGAAGTGGCTTTGGCCTGTTGCTATGGTAACGGCACAAAAATGTCATCAGTATCCATGCATTTCTTGGTTATTTCTCTGCACCCTGTGCTCAATAATCTCAGTGGCTGTTTACAGTACCTCAATTGTGTGATATTTTCTTTGAAAGAGCAAAGCCTGCTAAGTAATACTTAATGCAAAATCAACTGTTGAATGAATTATTGGGTTTTGTTCTTTTTAACCAGTGACAGAATCAAGGTCAGACATTAACCAGGACATTCCAACTAGTCTGACAAAAAAGAAATCCCAGCTGTTTAGGTTTATGGGGAGCAAACAATATATAAAAAGCACCTAACTGATTAACACATTATAATTTAGCAATGTTATGTTACAAAATATTTCTGTTTCAAATAGATGCCTTTCTTTGGAATCTGCTGTTTATCAAAGAATCCTGAAAAAAAAAAATCTATCATGGTAGCACTGTATTAAAACTGTTTTCAACATTGATAATACTAAGGAATGTTTCATATTATAATGATTTCTGAAGGATCACTGAAGACTGGAGTAATGGCTGTGGAAAATTCAGCTTTGCCATCAGTTAAAGAATTTCTAAGCATTTTAAAATATATTAAAATAAAAACAGCTATTTTTATTGTATTAATAATATTAGGTTTTTGCTGTATTTTTGGTCAAATAAATGCAGCATTGATGAGCATAAGATTTTTCTTTCAAAAAAATTCAAATGGATCAGATTATTGACAATCAATCATATTATTATTCAATATTTTAGAATTTTATCACACCACACTGCTATTTGTTAGAAGTAGTAGCTTGTTACTGGTAAATTTACACTACTGAAAATATCTACTGTCTCAGAACTGAAAAAAAAAAAACATGTATTTAGTAGTAGCTATACTTGCTTTTTTAGTTAGTCGCTCCCAACTCTTACTGGGAAGTTTAACCCCAGTTTATGGTAACAGGACACACACACTTCAGCTCAGTTTCTCTGTTTGTGACTCACTAGAAGTTCTTTAGGCTTTAGGTGGCAACACCATGGCGACAGAAGACAGACTGATTGTGAGTCACACAGGGATTGTTGCAGTGAATGTCACAATGCCTCTTGCACAGTCTCAAAGGGTGAGAGAGCACATTCCTGCTTTCTGCATGAAAAACAGGATGAGGGCGAGACTGACGTGTACATGCACAGACAACAAGGCCCAAGCACATACTTTCTGCTGGCGTAGCTGCACCACAGCACGTTCAGCACGCTATTATTTACAATAAGGTTCAGTCTGTTAGCATTAGCTAAAGCAATAGCTAAGATGAAATAACAATAAACAATACTTTTAAAGCATTTAATATTTTTGGTTAATGTTAATTTCTGCACATACTAATTCACTTTCAAGTTGTAAATTAATAAATTAAGTAAACAAATGTACATTACTATAAATTCATGTATTACGAACAAGCCTGAACTAACAATAAACTACAATATATTTATAAATTAGCACTGAGATAGATTAATACATGTTCATTGTTAGTTGATGATTCCTAATGCATTAGCTAATGTTAAAGAATTATTATCGTAACTAACCCAAAGTACATGAATACATGAGAGTTATTTTATTCATTATTTCCAACAAAGTTTTTAATTATATTTTGCAAGGTAAAACATTTTTTAAACAAATATTACAAATTATTAACTCATAAATATGATGAGGTATTTGGCGAGTCACACCACATGACATTTTACAACATGAATTAGCCTTAAAAAAGGTTCTCTATGATATAATTTCCTGTTTTAACAGTTTTATTTTACTTTATTGTATTTTATTTTATTTTTTGCATGTTGGTTGCACAACATGACTGATTTGGTGGGCAAAGTATTTCAAATGTATAAGACCTTGTCTATTAAAAACACTTAAGTTTTATGTTCTTGAACATTTTTAATTTGGAACGATCAAATAAAAATACACGTGAGTTTACACATCTTAACACATTTTTAACAAGGTTTTTAAAAACATTTAGGTGCTATTTTTAATAGCATGAATTATTATTTCATAAATACCATAAATAGTTTTGGTGAGTCGCACCACATGACATTCTAGTGAAATTGCTCTGTTATAAGGCCATGTTGAATTTCTGTTACCTTCCTGTCATTCCAATTCAGCTTCCTCTCAGGTGTGGCCGTTTCAAATTCACAAAATGAAACAATTATACAAATTATACATTTTGCAACTTAACGGCATTTGTCTACTGAAATTACTGCTGTCAATCAAGACACAACCTACTACACAACCACTGATGATAATTCTGCGAAAGAATTTGTGGTGTGAATATGAGCCTTATTTTTAAATATACAGAATATATGTGTGTGTATATATAATATACACATGTACGCATAAGTTGTTTGCAGACAGATAACCACTTGATCTCTCATGATGGAAAAACTAGACCATTCTCACGCAACCTCCCACATCTTGGAATCAGCCTTACGGGTAGAAGCAAACTATTAAACATGCACTATAAAAGGCAGGTTAACACCCTCACACACCTCACTGAAATGCTCCAGAGAATCCACCCCACTAAAATCTCAGACATGGTCTCCATAAATGAGAGCGACCTGAATATAACCACCATAAAAATAAGCACGGCTGCAGGAGTAGCCAGAAGGAGAGTAGAAAAACAACAGCTTTGCCATGAAAGAGGAGAAGGAATGCGTGAGTGTGAGAGAGACATACAGATTTACAGGTGTCTGTCAGTAAGGCAAGGCAAGGCCAGTTTATTTATATAGCACATTTCGTACACAATGGTAATTCAAAGTGCTTTACATAAAAGAAAGTAAAATAATCATTAAAAAAAATTATTACAAAAATAAAACAAGGAATTTAAAAACTTTGAGGCGAAAAATGATTTAAAATTGATTTTAAATGAATTTAAGTTTGTTAAAAATAGAAAATGATTATACATACATAAAATAATGATTTTCAGTTATATTTTAATGTTCAGTTATTGCAACTGATTTTCTACTTATACAAAACAAAACTTTTAAAAAATATTATAGTTTTTTATAACATGAATTACTTGTTGACCTTGAAACACAGTTATAAGGGTATTATATTCAAATATTTGCATGGAATTTAATATATATA
>NW_015634010.1:455726-458091 GCF_001515625.1 Sinocyclocheilus rhinocerous
TATATATATATACAAGTTTTAAAGTATTTTAAAGTATTTTTGAGGTAAAAATTATTTTTTGTATTTCATCATTAATTAGTATTTCATAAATATCTTCGAGTCGCACCACATGACATCTCAAGTGTCAGACTTACGGACTCCACTGTACATACAGGCCAATGATATGAAACCTCATAAATGTGTGTTTACAATATTGACCTGCTGGCGTCATTCGTGCTGCTTCATAGCAGTTCTTAAGCCCTGAATGTCCCAATCTCCCACACATGTAATGTGCTCTTCACTGCAGTAATCACTGCACATTACAGCAATCAGTCCTGGTCGCTATGGCAGTAATTACAATCACAGCTGCCCAGGCGTCTATAGATGTTATGATCCACGGAGGCTCAGTAATAGATGGGGTTTTACGCACATTTACAACAAAGCTTTCACAAACATAAGTTGTGCGGCCTACATGTTCTTTCGTTTCACAGAATCTAGCACATTTTCAGCACATTTGTTTGTGTAAATTCAGTAGTCTAATGTCAGAAATGTAACGTTTGAGATGGCAAACAGCACGGCTGTACTGGGATCCATTACAGCTCTGCGCAAATGTTGTTTATCTGAGGCTGCGCTTGCAGGGTGAATGAATTGAACCGTCTAGTAAATTAGTTACTAATTGGTCTCAGAGGCATGAAAAAATGCCCCGTGTTACTCATTGATAACAGCAAGCTGCTTTTCTGGGTCAAGGCTGCTCAGCTTACAAAAAAAAACCAGTCTGGATCTGAAAGTTGACATTTAGGGGAACCAAATGATGTGCTAACTTACACAACAACACTGTTTTTTCTCGAGATATAACCACAGAGGAAGAGTGTTGCGCATTTTGCGATAAAATGAAATATTTAGTGCTGTCAAACACAAGAACAAACCGTCCCTGGCTTTCAGGAAGGAATTATTAAGATTCAAATTGAGCTCTCATAAGACTATTCATCTTGCTCAACATAAAGTGGACATCTGTTTAAAAAACACAAAGAGAAGTGTGAAGAGCGCATGCAGTTTTGTTGTGATAAGGTTCAGACAGTTTCACACAATGCTGCAAGGTTGCAGCACACAGCACGTCTTCTATTGTGGTCGTTCTCTCTTTTTCTTTTGTTGTCAGCTGTCAGGTTTGCGGTGTGCTGTTCAGCAGAAAACAGGAAACAGCTGAAGCGCGTTCACGAGTTCTCAGAAAACACAAACATGTGCAGTTGTTTGCAATCGGAGGGCTTTAAATTTGCCACGTGCTAAGCTTACTGCCGTGCTCGTTCTTTATCACCTTTCCCCATCTGATATAAGTCAAAACACTTATCGAACTAATAACGTTTCTAATTAGTTCCAGAGTACATCAAAACAGTCGACGAACAAATTCAAAAGAATAGGCTTGGGCCGCTTGGCTGCTGAGCTGAACAGTCAGGGGATGTTTACCAAGGGTTTGGCCTTCCTAAAACTCCTTGTTCCATGCCAGGCCAAAGTACAACAAATCCACACAGAATAAATCTTTTAAACTCTGATCGGTACAAGCAGGGCCGGACTGGGACGCAATTTCAGGCCGGGAAATTTCACACTCATCCAGGCCACACAGAAAAAAAGGGGCCAAAATTGCACCTTTTGGGGTACAACAGCTTGTCACTGGAGCAGTACTCTTAAAAGGACATCTTTGTACCTTTTTACCACTATATTATTTTGAAATTATAGAAATTATTACTTTTATTTAGCAAGGATGCTTTAAATTGATCAAAAGTGATGATAAAGACATTTATAATGTTACAAAAAACTTCTATTTCAGATAAATGCTGTTCTTCTGAACTTTTACTCATCAAAGAAACCTGAAAAAAACTACTGTTTTCAACATAATAATAATAATAATAATAAAAAATGTTCTTTGAGAGAGCAGCAAATCAGCATACTAGAATGATTTCTGAAGAACCAGGTGACACTGAAGACTGGAGTAATGATGCTGAAAATTCAGCTTTAAAAATCACAGGAATAAATTACATTTTAAAATATGTTCAAATAGAAAGCAGTTATTTTAAATAATAAAAATATTTCACAATATTACTTTTTTTTGCTGTATGTTGGATCAAATAAATGCAGGCTTGGTGAGCAAAAGAGACTTCTTTAAAAAAAACATTGCTGATCAAACCTTTTGACTGGTAGTGTATTAAAACACATTTTCTAAAGTGCCTAAATGTCAAAATTAGTACAATATATTTGTTGAAAAATTCTTATACTGAACACTATTGAATTATTAGGCTGTTACTCATATTATTTTTGTGTTGCTGTCTGCTCTAGCTCCCTCTCTCCCTGTACAATAAATCCATGTGAATATCTGTCTCTGCTAAATTTTTTA
>NW_015634010.1:465764-479581 GCF_001515625.1 Sinocyclocheilus rhinocerous
TATTTAATGTGTAACATTAGCCTATCTGAGCGATGCGACTGTCAGCGCTGCCAGTGTTGCCAGTCAGATTAATGAAGAATATATATATTCTTCAAATAACTGCCAGAGGAATACTCGGACTGATTTAATTTGATTTTTAATATTATTTTGTTTATTTTTGCGTTATATTTATTGCGATTAACCTCCCATTCTTTTTCACAATATAATTACATTAAATCGTTGCATGCAATCACGGAGATTATAACTCGATTAAGATGATCAAACTTATTTTTAATTATCGTCTATGAGCTGGAAATATTTCTTTATTTTACTCAACTTCAATTTGATGCAATTGAGATTGCATAATAAAGTCAGCGCGTGAAAAAAAAAAGTGAGAATTATGTTTAATACAACAAGTTTGCCCTAAATCTTTAATTTAATCCTTCTATACAGCCTTTAGTTATAATTAATGTTTTAAGCTTTGGCTAATTCTAAAGCTTATTAATGTGATATATTGTTTGTATAGTTTTCTCGCTGTTCTAAAATGAAATAAGGCTACAGTATGGTTCGCGTGCTCCTGTTTAAGTCACGAAATACGTAGGATATCGTGACGGCATATTCCTTCATTTCATAATACTCAATTAATTGTTGTAAACTGAGATTGGTGTCTTTAGAAGACATTTATGTGCTGAATTCTACATAAATAATCCACAACAATGGCGTGCTATGGGCACAGCCATTGATAGAGGCTGCAGCGGAAGTTTTTTTTTTACGCTACTATTTGAATCTTCTGATTTTCAAACGCGGAAGTGTGATAAAGGCCTATGGGTTCTATTCTACACTGGACGAGAGCGTCGCGACAAAATACAATAGAATTGTTCTGGGCTGGGCTGGGCTGTTCTGGGCTGCGGCGCGGCCGGTATAAACACCAGCATTGACCAGGGCCGGAATGGGACGCAATCTCAGGCTGGGAAATTTCACACTCATCCAGGCCACACAGAAAAAAAGGGGCCAAAATTGCACCTTTTGGGGTACAACAGCTTGTCACTGGAGCAGTACTCTTAAAAGGACATCTTTGTACCTTTTTACCACTATATTATTTTGAAATTATAGAAATTATTACTTTTATTTAGCAAGGATGCTTTAAATTGATCAGAAGTGATGATAAAGACATTTATAACGTTACAAAAGACTTATATTAGAGATAAATGCTGTTCTTCTGAAATTGGTTACAAGAACATTATGCCATTTTTGAGCCAGAGACAAAATAATAGCTGACATTCACAGTACTGATAAAAAATTATCTATATGGGTGAATCACAATCACAGCTGCTGTAACAGATCGGCCAGGCTCCGCCACCACCCAATCACAACGATCCCTCTCACCTGAGTTCTGAGCACCTGCACCTGTCACCAATCAAGCACCTCATTACCAGCCTGCATAAAAGCACACACCTCAGACACCCTCACTGTCCGGTCTCGTTTACACGTAGAGGACTCAATGACTTTGCTACTGAATTCCTTTGAATACTTCTTGCATTACTTACCTCCTGTGTTCCTCCTAGTGTCTCCTCGTCTCCAAGTGTCTCCTGTATCTCCTAGTTCCCGGATCGCTGAGGTGTGTGCTTCCCCCGTATCCCTTCCAGCCTCCATCAAGCCAAAGACTCGGATTACTCCACTCTCCATATCCTTTGCACTCTCTCACGGACCTTTCCCTCACCATCACTTCCTCCGGACCCGACACCAGTACTCACTGTGACCTAATAAACGCTTTTGTATATAAACTAACCTGTTGTGTCAGACCTCTTCCGTAACAGCTGCCAGGAACATGTCCAGGTCATATTTCACCCTAAACTCAAAGGAAAGTAATAAGAAATTATAGTTTGCTTAAAGAAAATGAAGCCTATTTTAGGACCATTAAAACTGTTTGCATTTTTGCTCTTTATTTTAACGAAAATTAAGCACATTTTCCCTTATTGCATTAATGAGAATCTGGAGGAAAATAAAGCCAAAATTATGACCTGGACATGTTTCCGTGAGATTTTCTCATATGTGTGGGAAAGAGTGAGGAGGAGTTGGCATTTTTATGTGTCTGCTTTAACTTGCTGTAATGTTTTAGAGTCTGGTTATCTTTTCCCTTCTCTGAGTCAGCAGTTAACCACATTCACCACAGGCCAGAGACCTACAGAGAGAAGCAGAGAGAAACAGTGAGCAAGAGAGGCCTTGTAAAAAGTACCCAGCTATTCTAAATATTCCTCTCTCGCAGTAAAAGCAGGAACATGCATTCCATAACAGAAACAGAGAGAGAATATGGTATGACATATAGATCTGGAAGTTCCCTTAAAGACAAACACTACAGAAGAGATATTACATTACATACAGTAACATTCAAAAGTTTTGGGATTGTTTTGAAAGAAATTAATACTTTTAGCAAAGAATCCTGAAAATGAGTATCATGGTTACCACACAAAAATGAAGTAGCACAACAGTTTTCAACACTGATAATAATAAGAAATGTTTCTTGAGCAGCAAATTAGAATGTTATTAGAAAGCTGTTGAAAATTCAGCTTTGCCATCACAGGAATAAAGTATATTTTAAAATATATTCAAGCAGAAAACAATAATATAAGTAATATATATGTAATCATATTTCACAATATTTTACTGTAATTTGACGAAATGCAGCCAAGTGAGCATAAGAAACTTTTCAAAAACATAAAAATGTACTGACCTTAAACTATTAAATGTGAGTCTACTTATATAGTTCTATTTTATATTTTTTGTCATTACTAACTATATTATCAGCATACTTTAAGTGAGATTCTAGTGAAAAGAAATCAACATGAATTTCATACTGTCTTAGTAGTTTGTTTGTCATCTCATTTGAGCTGCATGAATTCCACTAACTTCTTTCCAAATTATAAAACACTTTCTGGTTTAAATTAAATTTTGAATCCTAGATGTGGACTTAGACTTTTGAACCACACGGTATATATATATATATATACACAATTTATAGACAAACTGAATTTATATCAGCAGTAAAGAAGAGACATCTACTCTGGTGACCCTCGCTACCAGCTCCATGCCTGTCTTCAGCAAAAAGCAAGAGTAACAACTTATTTATTAACACTAATGATAAGATCAGTGTAAAGATTACACAGATAACAACCATTTTCTTGACGCTCACTTTATAAACTGCTGCGCACACAAACATATAAAACATATGGCAGAAAAACTGCTCTTGAATCAAACAAAAAATATTTTCCTAATACGCTGGAGCTTTATACACAGCATCAAATATATATTTATGGTATTTTCTTTCATATTATGTATAATTAATAAAAAGAATAAGCTTATCCTCCCAGTTCAACAGAAAATATTCAGTTTGTTCTGTGGGAGGAAAGCAAAGAACACTTGGCAGGAGTAGAAAGAGTCTGAATAAAAGAAGAAAGAGTGAGAGAGAAAAGCAACCAGGTGAGTCTCTCCCACAGTGACAGAGACTGCAGTTTCCTTCCAGCTGCCTTCACTCAGGTCCTCTTTTGTTGTGGCCCTGTGCTGCAGATGAAGAACGAGAGGGTGGTTGAGCGCCGAAAGGCAGATGTGAGAAGAAAGAGGAACAAGCTGAGCCCACACAGTGTGGAGGAACACACACACTTACAGCAAATCCACAGATAGGTTTTTACTGTGAATTCTAGCATCTAAACACAACCTTCAGCTCTGGCAGACTCTGAAGGCTTGTTTTCTGTAGGGCCTTCTGTGATGTTCACCGCATGCATACTTCTTCGGAAAACCAGGACCGCTTGAGCATTTTGGACAGAATGACTTAAGCAGAGGATGAAACAAGTAAGGTGACCTCTGGCAAGGCCTGCAGGTAAATAAATGTATTGGACCTGTTTGAGTCACACAAGCACACCCACAGAATTTATGTCCTGTTTCAAACATTCTCGCTGCTTTCCAAGTGTTCGGACAACTATAGGTCACACGAACAGCCACCCAGGTCTTTTCATGCTCCCTTTTGTCATATTCATATTCTCCCAACCCCCATCTCTCTTTCCTTCTCTGCATTGTCTATTGAATTGAAATACCCTCCAATTCAGACCGCTACCAAGCAACCTATGTAACAGAAGCTTGGAGATTGTGTCAAGTCAATCCACCCACTTTATTTATTTATTTATTTTTTTTTTTTTTTACCAGAGTCAGCACTTTGACACAGTACCCACAATGCCTTGTGTTTGATCTTCTGCTCCAGCTAGAGACAATGATCCTTGCAAACCTGCATGTTTTCCCTTCTCAACACAAAATAAAATTTTCATTGATATAGACGACCTTACTTAATGTAAGTTTGAGCTTTATGTCAGAAGACTATTACTTGCAAAAATCATGTAATACCTAGAGAATGCTAAGCATTAGCATTCCCATTTATTTTAATGTTAGCTACTCAGCTAGCGCAACATTCAATTCAAATTTATTTGTATAGCACTTTTCACAATTCACATAGTTTCAAAGCAGCTTTACAGAAAATGCTAAATGGATTTTTTTTTATCTAAATGGATTTAGATATCCTAGGTACTACTAAAAGTCTCATGACCTTAAAGAGTGTGATGGATTGTAGGGCATTAGAAGATCAGTTAAATATACAGGAGTAAAACCATTTAGGGCCTTATAGGTTAGTAGCAATATTTTGAAATCAATATGGAACGTAATGGGTAACCAGTGTAGAGATGATCAAATTGGGGTAATATGATCATATTTTTTTGACCTGCAAGAAATCTAGCAGCTGCATTTTGGACTAAATATAGCTTGTTTATTGAGGATGCAGGACAACCAGCTAGTAATGCATTACAGTAATCCAGCCGAGAGGTCATGAATGCGTGAACTAGCTTTTCTGCGTCTGAAACAGATAACATATTCTGTAGCTTAGCAATGTTTCTGAGGTGGAAGGCGGCCATTTTTGTAACATGAAATATAATTTTTGAAAGTAAGTTGTTCTCTAATGTAACCCCCAGGTCTTTAACTGTAGAGGATGATGTAACAGTACATCCTTCTAGTTGAAAATTGTATTCTAAGAGATTCTGTGTGCAGGTTTTTGGTCCAATAAGTAATGCCTTAGTCTTTTTAATAAAGTTTAATAAAAGAAAATTACTGGTCATCCAATATTTTATATCTTTAACACATTGTCAACTTGGATAATTTAGAGATTTCATCTGGTCGTGATGAAATATATAACTGTGTACCATCGGCATAGCAGTGGAAACCAATTCCATGTTTTCTAATAATGTTGCCAAGTGGCAGTATGTATATTGAAAATAACAGAGGGCCTAACACAGATCCTTGTGGCACCCCATAATTTACTGATGTTAACATGGATTTTTCACCATTTAAGTAGACATAATGGTAACGGTCTGCTGGGTACGATCTAAACAATACCTGTCCCTGAATACCAGCATAATTTTGAAGTCGATCTAAGAGTATGTCATGGTCTATAGCAGGGCTCCTTAGCTGCAGGAAAACTATGCTAATTAGCACCACAAGGACACACTGTACTGGCAACTATTCTGAGCTATGTCAAAATGCAGTAGCCAGGGAAAAACATCCAAAACATACTTCCGATTGCACACTTTTAAGAGCCAATGGAGAGAAAATGCACTCATAAAACAACTTCTGTACTATAATGAAATATTAAATATTACTTGTTTATGCTAAACAAGAAAAATAGCCATATTAGTTTGCTTTTGATAATGATTGTGTAGTTACAGCACCTACAAACAGAGGCTTATTCTAACTAGCTAAATCTCGATCCCTTGGGCTACAGAAAGATAACTATATATTAGCATCCACACAAATACGCAAGCTGCAGTTATGTCGTCTGCCACTTTAAATGCTCACACTCTTTAAAGTTGGGTGGATTCTGACTGGCTGTTAATGTTTTGGTAAGTAATGGTGGGTATTTATAATTAACTTTAAACAGGTTAATGTCTAATATTTTCACAAGCTAGAATCATGCTCCACAGACGTCCATGCAGACTTCCTCTTACTTGTTTATGCTAAACAAGAAAAATAGCCATATTAGTTTGCTTTTGATAATGATTGTGTAGTTACAGCACCTACAAACAGAGGCTTATTCTAACTAGCTAAATCTTGATCCCTTGGGCTACAGAAAGATAACTATATATTAGCATCCACACAAATACGCAAGCTGCAGTTCTGTCGTCTGCCACTTTAAATGCTCACACTCTTTAAAGTTGGGTGGATTCTGACTGGCTGTTAATGTTTTGGTAAGTAATGGTGGGTATTTATAATTAACTTTAAACAGGTTAATGTCTAATATTTTCACAAGCTAGAATCATGCTCCACAGACGTCCATGCAGACTTCCTCTCTTTGTCCTAACACAAGAAAAAAAAACTGAAAAGCAGGTCAGTGACATCAGGGCTCTGTTACTAACTAACCTCTGGCATATTTGGTCTAAAATGGCCATACTGAAACAGCTAAACTGTCCCATCCCAGTGTTATTGTAAATATCTTCCCAAAAGACACAAAGAACTATGAAACATGAATTCAATTGCGCCCTGATAGCACATGTACATCATGAAGAAGTCTATTTCACGTCTGCATTTACATCTGCAAGATGTTTTTTTTTTTTTTAAGTGTTTGCTCATCTGCAATACGTCTTTGGGACGTTTCCTTTCAGATGTACAATAGACGTTTAGAAGTTTTCTTTAAGAGGTTTATGAATGTATATAAAACTGACATCTTAAAGACGTCTATCAGATGTTTGTACACAGACATCTTGCTGACATATGTGTGCTATCTGGGATGAGCATGTTTTGATAAAGAATACGACCAGGTCCACGGGAAACCATTGCCAAGATAGGAAATCTTTTATTACAGAGAAAAAAATTTTTCTTCCAAAATATAGAAATCTGTACAACTTCCGCACAATCAATTTACATGAACTGTACAAATTTACAGCAGTTCATCACAACATACCCAAGAATGAGGAAAAAGAATGAACACAAGAGATGTACAGACAGGAAAAATCACAAGATACAGACAGCTTTACCTTGGGTTGCTCAGAATTTTTTCTTTTTCTTTTTTTTGTTTTAATTAAAAAAAAAAAGAAAGCAAGAAAGAAAAGATAAGAGGGAAAAAAAACAAGGAAAGTCTATCAGCACAGAGCATGGAAACTGATCAATATATATTTTTTTTTTTACCAAAACAACTTTGGTCCTCTCCAACACTCCTAACACAAATGGCTTCACTTATGAAAGAGGAATTCATGTTAAAATATGAAATACAAAAAGGAACACGTCTACACACAGCAAAATATCAATTATTGGCACTTCCCATATGTATGGTTATGTACTTACTCTACCATATGTTGTACAATAACAATACATTCTACAAATATGGAACCACCTCAGGTGCGAAAGTGGCAATAACGTGAATCACTTCTGAAATGACCGACAAAATTCCCAACCGAATAATTCCCTTCTGTTTTTCACATTTTAACCTGCACATCCATAAGAGTTTCAATGAATGTCTGTGGCCTAAGCTTGGCAATACATTCCAATCGAGACACATCGGTCTCAAAGTCACACAACTTCAATGTTTAACCTATTAGTGCATTTCATGTGCTCTTGCCTCAGAGTAGACTTGAGTTTAGACTCACGACGATACTTAAAACTTGTGTGCAAATGCTTACCGAACTGAAACGGAGAGTGGAAATGGTTTGCTGATGTTATTTCAGTGGAGGTGGGGGAGGGGGTAAAGTAGTTTGTAGTAGTTTAAAAGCTGCAGATCTAAAAAGCACTCGATTTGTCTGTTCCAACTTGGTTACGATCACCAGAATGAGGTTAAAAAGCTTTAATATTAAAACCATCAGGCGAAGGGGGCCGCCTCTCAGAGTTCAAAGCATTCAGAAGGGTGGGATGGCGAACTGAGTCCAAATATCAAGGTTCGACCCGTACTTAAAATTTTATTTAAAAAAAGCCTTTCTACCTCTCTAAAATAGACCAAAACAACACAGAAAGGGACGACAGTACATCGACAACCCAGCGTTACCCATGGTCCTCTAGGGTCGAAAGTATTAGCACACATAGGACTGATAATCAGCACCTTGTCTCTGCAGTTTAGCGGCTAAGGCAAGAGCAGTTCGTCGTACACAAAGACTGCAACCAGCTTATTTCCGCCCACTCACACCAATGTAAACAGAATCGTCCAGAACCAGGAGCACACCGTATGTCTCTCCCCGTCCCTACCCGGCCCTGTACGTAAGGCTCAGTAGGTTTTGGAGTGCGCTCGGTATGTGTGCTGGCATAAAAACTCTCCTGCAGACTGCGAGAAGGGGGCCGGAGAGGATTGTAGCTGCCCTGATGTGAGGGTCCTACCCCCTCCTTCGACAGGCTTAGGGAGGGAGGTGATATGTTTTGACAGCGCACTCCTAGTTAAGACTGAGACCGGTGACGACTGGCTGGAAAGTGCATTGGGAGACCCTCTGTAACAAGCGAGCATCACTGGCCCTGCGATTCTGCGAGAAGATGGGCAACATTTGTCTGTTTTTTGATGCCGTTACTTGCTGGTCTGTTGACTCTTGCCATGTACCGGCCTTAAATGGAGTCCAATAGATGGAGAACTAATCTCTAACAGCCTGAATCAGTCATTCGAAAGGATAAAAACGGGGAGAGAGAGAGAGAGAGAGAGAGAGAGAGAGAGATCAATCCAGGATTGAAATGTCTCTCTCACCTTCAGAAATATTGCAACCACGTTGCTCTGTGCAGAGCACAAACAGAGAGAGCGAATTACTACAACTGAATGAGGTACGCGATGGAATGCAGCTAGGTCGAATCGAAACGTCACACACAGTCTAAAATGTCAAAGTGCATTCAACGTCCTTTCTAAATCAGGCAGAAAGTAAAGACCACATCTGCTCAAAGTAAAAAATAAAAAAAAAAACTTTGCTACATCTTTCATTTTGGTATGACGAGGGGCTTAAATAATTCAAATGTTTTGTCTGCATTAGATTTTTCTGGGGGTTTTTTTTCTCTTTTTTGTTAGAAATTACATTCATCCAGGAGGGAGCCCCTAGAAAAAGCTACAAGCATGAGAACCTTTGCATCACAGTGCCATCAACGGCTAGCACGGGTAACAGTATGACACAGGTATTCCACCGCAGCAGTGTACAGGATGGAGGCTGTTTGAAACCGGTTCATGTCGACCTGAAGCTCAAAATAAGGCCTGGTTGAATACCAGACACCGAGAAAAGAGACAAAAGTACCGCTTTGTGGTCCAAAAAAGTGAGGTTAAAAAAAAAATTTTTTTTTTAAAATAGAGACTTGTAGCGGATACTCGGGTCCGGCACGGGTGCCGGCAGGTCTGGGCTTCAGTTCGACAGTGAACGGTGAAATGATAAAACAGGATTCTGAAAATAATTCCGTAACATTTTAGAGGGAGTTTGCGTTTATGCGATAAACCGTGAAAGCGAAAGTGCAAAGTCAACATCGGCAGACGATGGTGGAAAAAGCCCCCCCAGGACCGCCGACGTGGGAGTGGGCCAGTCTCTGTGAGCTGGGGGGCCGGGCGATGTTTCAGGTCTTCATTAGCTGCCCCAGGGTCAAGCCTCTGGTAGATCCAACACAATAACAGAACAGACAACCAAACGAGTGAAAATTAAACCTACGAGGTTTCCATCACCTGGATGATAGGACACATCCTGTTTTTTTTCTTCTTCTCCTTCTCCTTTCTCTTTTTTATGTTTGAAAAATGACTTCTGTGACCCATTTAGCTGGACACAGTCATCATGTAGGGTTTAGCAGAGCTGGTACGGCCCAAAACCAGTAGTTCCTCCTTACAGCTGATGTGACTGTCCACCATCGGGGATACCTGGGTGACAGAGGAGGCGGGGTTGCTGTTTCCAGTGGTGACGCTGGGGTTTCCGTTGGTGCTGGGGTGGGACTCGAAGAGCACGCAGATCGAGCCGTCCTCTCCGATGCGGTAGGACACTTCGAATGGGTCGACCCACAATGTGAGCTCACTGGGAAGCAGCAGGTAGAGTTGCTGGATGCTCAGGCCGATGCGCTGGCCGGCCTGTCCAACCAGAGGGTCCATCTTGTGGTTGATGCGTATGCAGCGATACCCAGAACCTTTGTTGGGACGGTCTGGGAACCAGTGGTGCTTGTATTGCTCTGTAAGAGAGAGATGGAGGTGCTTTTGTAATCTTGCATATATGAAATAATAAATAAAAAGCATTGGTAAACAAAACAAGCAAAAAACTGAACAGACATTACATATAATAATAAACTCATTTGTTTGACTGAAATGCTGTTTCCGTGAAACTTAAATTTTTTTTTTTTTTTTTACTCCGTAACAGATGCACAGATATTACAATTTTGGATGAAAAGTCATGGCCAGTATTACAATGCTATGTTAGTTTTTTTGTTGTTGTTGTTGTTGTTGTTCTTAAAAACCATTTGAACAATTAAATTAAAACCGATTTAAATTATAACTATTAATTGTAATGTACATTAAAGACATTCATTTTAAGATCTGTTAAAAACAGAGTTATTGAAGAACACTATTATATTTTATATAAAATATAAAAGTAAAAATGGAACTTGCAAATCATTTTTTTTTTAACTCCGTTGGGGATGCAGATATTAAAACTGGCTGAAAAGTTGATACGAATTTTTATGTTATATAGGCATCATAAAAAATCTGTTAGTTTGTCTCAATCATTTAAAATTAAATAAATTGTTTTAAACTGTCAATTATAATCTACATAAAATATTAATTTTGAGATTTATAATGTTTAAGTATATTAAACTATAAATGGAGTATAATTAATTATTAGTGTAATTAAAGAACACTATCATTAACTAAGTGATTTCTAGATGTAAAATTAGGTGGAAATGAACATGCATTTTTAAATATCCATTATCAGCCATTCAGGTATTATTACTAATATTGGCAGATAGGTGACATGTCCAATAAACTAATATTACAATTTATGTAGTTGTTAATTATAGGCATCCTTAACTACACTAAGACAATGGTTATCGTTTTTGAATCCATCAAAAACTTTTATTTTGTTTGTGTTATTCTAGCAATAAAAGTAAACACGGATGCAATGCAAAGACGGACGGACAAATGATTACATTTAGAAAGGAAAATAAAAACAACTAAATACTACTTATCTGCCCACACATACCATAACTATAAAAAATTAAGCATGGTTTAAAAAAAAAAAAGAAAATACAAATTCTGATAGTTCGGCCTTGTATTGCAGCAAATGTAACAGTAGAAAGGGGGCGAGGGTTTAGAAAGGATGTTTTTCACAGTGAAATGATAGTTGGTAGAACACAGACAAACAACCATTAACCATCTGTGTCAGAGGCCTACGTGACGGAGGGAGAGAGAGAGAGAATCATTTGATTACACAATCCCCTTTTGGCCCGAGAGTCACAAAGTCTTCAAACACAAGGAGACCAAAAGGGTGAAGTCCTGGCAGAGCAGCTGGAGGGGGAGGGACCATCCTCTTAAAGACAAAGTGTCCCATTTAGACAATCTGATTTCATTATTTCATGGTTCAAATGGATCAGCTTTGCTTTTTGCTAGTAGGTGATGTTTTTGTCCATATCTTTTGAGAGAATTCATTAATAATAATGGTGACTCCAAACATCAAATCATGACTTTTCAAATGTGCCAAGTTACACCCTGCACAAAGGACTCGTCTTCCAAAAAGAAAAAGACTTATCGCAATTGCTTTTTCGTTCCCTTCTGGCTCTGTGTATTGGGTGACAGGTGGCGAACAGGAGACAGAGAGATGGTTCTCAAGCCTCTTTGTGCAGCTCTAAAATAGGCCAGGCCCCCGCAGGCCACCTGTAGACTTGGGTTAGATAATGCCGCCTGTGTGCTGTCTGTGATGTGACATCCCATTCTCCTGGAAGCCAAGTACACAATGATCAATGCAGATCAACCCACCCACAACTCTGGACGGAGCACAAACCGCAACAATGCTCGTACTACACAAAAATGTTCAACTAAGTGAAAATGTTGCTTGTCGTTGTCCAAATAGCCTTGTGGTGGCTGTATTATGAAGTCTTATTTGTGAAACAAGGCCTGCTATGAGGTTGAGAATTAGGACAAATCCATGACAAACGTGTATTTAGTGATGTGATGAGAACAGGAAGCAGAAACAGATTTTCAGATTGATCTTACACAACAACTGTTTTCAATCTGGCAATCCTTTCTAAAACACACATTTTAATTGTGGAGAAGGAACTAACCCACTTTTTCTACCCTATGGGGATTATGAGGAGTCTTCATTCCATTGTGTGGATATATGTTGGGCTGAGAACGCTGGGAAGGGAAGGAAAGAGAAAAACTAAACAAATGCTCTGCAACAGTAATATGCAATGTGAAACTAGCAGCCACACATCCTCCCTTCCACCACTGACGGCCATTTTGTCTGACTGGGGCCACAACTCCATTTGTTTACAAACAGCATTTAGTGACTGCCTGTTCCCAACAAAAATAAAACATGTTATAATACTAATATATATATATATATATACACACACACACACACACACACACACACATACATACATACATATACACATACACACTCTATGACCATTTAGAGTTTTAGGCATGTGTATTTGTGTATAACCTAAATTAACTTGTATTACTGCCTTGTTGGTGACTTGTATGTTTGATTGTTATTCAACTGCTTAACCACATATTTTTATTCTAATTTATTGTTTTTGTTTTCTGAATCTGAACAAAGGGCCTAACAAAATGCTGGTCCATTCAAAAAAACAGGAAAATTATGGGTGGTTGAAACAAAACCAGGAAAGGACAACAACATTAAAAGAACATGTTATTTTTATGGCTAGCAATTGAATAATAATTAATGGACTAATTTCACTTCTGTCTTTGCACCTTTTTTCTTTTATATGATTAAATATTTGGTTAGGAAAACTAACAAAATATAAAGGCCTGTGATGTAATTAAAATGATTTTTTAAGTGAAAATTGCATTTGAACAAAACAGCTGAAACGTTATTCAATTGTCTATTCAACTTGTGGCGGTCATTGCTAGTATGCTGCGTACTTACATGTTTATTATAATGATGCACAGGCACAGTGTGGATTACATGCACTATTACCCGTATGCAAAAGAGATGAAACATCAGCCCTAGATCTGATATCTTAGATATTCAGACTTGCTGTGCATTACTTAATTTACTGCCTATAACATATGGCAAGCCATTTCAACATTCATTCCATAAAACTAACTAGTATCTAGTTGAAGTACTACCAAGCTATTTAATATTAATTACCTTTTCTCAATTTCACTAGTAACCAATAGTAATAGTACTAGAAAAGGTACTAGCGACACCAGGAACACATAAAAGACAAACTAACAAACAGTCTATATAAAACAGAATTACATGTCTAGTTTGTTACTAATAACAACTAAATAGTTAATGGGATAGTGACTAGTAACAATCGAGAAGATACTAGTATGTTATGAATAAGTAATATTGACTTAAAGGGGTCATATGATGATGCTAAAAAGAACATTATTTTGTGTATTTGGTGTAATGAAATGTGTTTATGCGGTTTAAGGTTCAAAAAACACATTTTCCACAAACTGTACATTATGGTTTCTCCTCTATGCCCCACCTTTCTGAAACACATTGATTTTTACAAAGCTTATCGGTCTGAAAAGCGAGGTGTGCTGTGATTGGCCAGCTATCCAGTGCGTTGTGATTGGACGAATTCCTCAAGCGTGTGACGGAAATGTTACGCCCCTTACCATATTGTGATGCCGT
>NW_015634010.1:479710-486482 GCF_001515625.1 Sinocyclocheilus rhinocerous
GCATTATGCAAATATTTCCACAAGTGATGTAGACATGTGGGGGCGTGTTTAAACGAGGCGTTTTAGGAGGCCGTGGACGAGTCTTAACTTTTATAAAGAATACCTCTTTGGGTTTGAGACTTTAGTCTTTGCAACTTTAGGGATCTTATCAATTCACGAACAGCTTGTAACACTCCAAAGAGAAAGGAAAACTTGAAATCGCATCATATGACCACTTTAATAAATGGAGAGATCACTACTGGAATAATTGTTAATGAATGGCAGTCACTCTTAGAATACTTACTAGTTAGATAGCGTTCACTACGTAATGATATACGTAATTTTAATGAAAAAAAAAATGCTAGTTTTAAGGAATTCATGTAAAAACGGCTTGCCACATGAAATGCATCTATATTATGAACTACATAAACAACCCGTCAGTAAACTGAGCTTTTAATTACGAGATCATGTAAACGATCACATCTATAAATATCTATATATTTTGGTCTTTTTTCTGTCTTCTTTTACGGTCGCTGTTTGAAGGTTTCAACTGTTTATGTTCGTGCGCCACGCATCCGCGCGCTTCCGCCTATGTGGCCAAGCACATAAATTAGCTTATAAACAAAGAGATCGATGTTTTTCCACATTTTTCACAAACAAACGAGACACATAAATAGAAAGTGGATATAACGAAGTTCATATTCTTCTGTAAATACGGATACTTACCTGCCAGGATGTCCTGTAGAGTCTGGCTGAACGTCTGGAGCTGTCTGTCGTTCACATGTCCTTTAATCCGCAGGAATCTCGACAGAAACCCGACGGCGGCGTTTATCTCTGGCTTCATCGTTCCTCGGGCACAGAGGGTATGCATTGAGAGGCTCCGTGCGCTGTATGGCCAATGCGCTTTTGTTTCCGTTTGCAAAATGATCCTTGTTTTTCGCGTGTTTTATTTCTCTGATGCCTATGCTGAGCATTTATTTGTCGAGGCAGGAAAAATTCGGAGAGTACTACGTGTTCCAGGACGGTTCAGTGCGGTGACATGGGTTGTTTTGTCCGAAACGACACATAGAGGTGGGCTCCACCCTCCTCCGTCACTGTCCTCCAGCAGAGTAGACCGTAACGAAAGGGAGCAGCGCTTATGTAATGTCCCCTCCTCTACCAGCAGCAGCAGCAGCAACAACGAGCCAATCACGACGCTGAGACGAGGTGACGTATGCGCGGAGGAGTGGGCCCATTGCGTCACAACTCTAGAAATAAACAGAGCATGTGAAAAAGGGGCTGGATGAAGGCTTTTAACCCTTCCCTCTGAAGTGAACCACAACATTACAGAAAACTTCAGTCTCATGCACAACATTGATATACAGACGTATAATAAGTTCTCGCGCTGTCATTTAAGAGATGTAGGCTACTTCTGCATTCCGTAGTATCCTCTGCAGTGATATTTGGAATTTCCCACTCTCGTCAAGGGGAAGACCCGATGTTTAGTGTACTACAGTGGCTTTATAAACTCACACATGTACATCCCACACAACCACACGTTTCTGACCAAACAGAAGGTGTTTTTTTTTTAAGGAAGTTTGTTAAATAAGATTTTTTTTTTTAAAAGACAAAGGCCCATTGTGGGATAAAAAGTCTTACAGTTAGAGTCGGAATTATTATTAGTTGTTGTTTTTTACTCAAGGCAAAAACAAGCTTTGATAGTTTTTATTGTCTAAACAAAGCTTTTGTGTGTATGTATACTGTATGATGATTTTTTACTTTTTTTTTTTTGCACAATATTTGCATAAAATGACTCTGGCTTTTGAACACTGCTGGCAAATATAGAAAATAACAACAACAACAAAAAGTAGTAGTTGTCAAAACCATTTGTATTAGCTTCAAAAAGAGCAAAAAGAAAATGGTGGTGGACTCTTTTAATAGGGTTGTGGACCCGTACATTTCTACGGTTTGTTTTTCTTCCCTGAGAGAAATCTTGCCATTAGCAGAACAGCGGGTTAAGGATGTTTGTATGTGGTTATGTATTTACCAGTGGGAATAAACTGCTGAAAGGTGTTTCAAAAGGACTACAAGGAACACTCTGACCTAATTCTGTTGCTTTTTCTGTTGTGGCCAAAGGCAAATTACCTCTGAACCTACCATGTGCTGACTCACGGCTTAACCTGACCTGCCCTGCACACTTATTCAATTACCCTGACATCTTGGTTGGTTCAATAGCTAATGTCAGTATTAAGCAAATAACTATTCCGAGATCGGTAGGTCTCAGGCCTGGTCAGCTCTGCAAATCTCTTTGACGCCAATGTCAAAAAATATGTCACTGAAAAAAGTAACGGTTTAGTTGGCAGTATTTAGAAGGCACATTTTTTACTTTTTGAACATTCTTTTAATTTAAAACTAAAAAAGTAGCATTAGGCTACCATTTAGACTGGCTGAAATGAACCAACAAAATATGGAAGCCTGACTTTCTCACAATTCTGACTTGCAAAATATAACCTCAGAGTTGTGAAATAAACTGTCAATTCTAAGAAAAAAGTCAGAACTGAGATAAAAAGTCGCAATTACCTTTTTTATTTTATTTAAAAAACATGAATTGCGAGATGTAAACTCTGAATTTAGAAAAAAAAAAAGTCAAAATTGCAAGACGTAAGCGGAATTCTGTGGGGGGGGGGTCAGAACTAAGATATAAACCTAGAATTCTGAAAAAATTCTGAGCTTCTGTCATGCAATTCGGTGTTCAGAACTGCGAAAAAACTAAGCCTGAATTGTGAGAAAAAAAGTTGATAAAATAATTTTATTCCATGGCAGATACGGGCTTCCATAACTTCCATAGGCTATATTTGAATCACAATATGTTAAACTAAGTCCATGAAACCTTATTTCACGGTTAATAATCAATAATTCTCCAGGGGTGTTTCAGAGTTGAGTTGACTGAATCGAAGCCTCAGGTAAACACGGCAGCCAGGCAGAGCAAAACGGGCCTAGCCGCCATTCACCGGCACTGGAAAAATCCAACATGACTGAAAATAATCAATTTTAGTGGCGACGATGAATCAGAACATCACTATGTCTGTCCTCTCTCCACCCACAAGTCCAGGGACTCAAAGGGTTGAGAGGATTTCATGTTTTTTGCAGGTTTCTTTTCGGTAGGATTTTGGTGTGCATGGGGGCACTGACTCTAAATGTTGACGGTGAAACCAGAACAGCACTATACTTAGTCCTTCATAGGCCATAGTGCATCAAAAGTGATACAGTGATACCCCATATTAACAATTACTGACCCATAATACAGATTCCACACAGACAGGAATGACTGTGAAAGAGAACAGAAGGAAAGCAAACACGTAACATGTGAGTTTGAGCTCCTTTCTCACTTTTCTCAAGGTGAATGAGATGGACTACGTATATTCACTGAGACAATGTTTTATTACTCCGTTATTTCTCCATCCCTCACTCTTGACCTCTCTTCAGAGAATACTGCTTTCATCCGTTAGAACTGACGCAATCTTTCCCCTTGACACGACTGATGGAATGAGTAAACATGAGAGAGGGATAACAGAGAGAATAGAAGGGTAACAGAAATATGCTTACAAGGATGTAGATATAACTCCGTTATCTAATCTAAACTATCAGTTGTCTCAGAATGTTAACTCAGGCCAACTTGTAACTTCTAATAATATATTTTTTTTAATAATAACAACAACATTTAATTAATTATGCGAGTTAGATTTTTTATGTTTTTTTAAAGATGTTTCTTATGCTCATCAACTCTGGGGGGGGGGGGGGTAAAATTGTGAAATATTATTGTAATTTAAAGTAACGGTTTTCTATTTTAATATACTTTAAAATATAATTTATTCCTGTAATGCAAATCTGAATTTTCATCAACCATTACTCCAGTCTTCAGAGTCACGTGATCCTTCAGAAATCATTCTAATATGATGATTTATTATCAGTCTTGGAAACAGTTAACAGCTGCTAAATATGTTTTTGGAACCTGTGAAACATTTTTCAGGATTCTCTGATGAATAAAAAGTTAAAAACAACACAATTTATTTAAAATAGAAATCGTTTGTAGCAATATACACACTACATTTTTTCTTCCTTTTATTTGAAAGCAATTAATACTTTTATTCAGCAAGGATGTGTTCAATTGACAAAAAGTGATAGTAAAGACTTATATTGTTAGAAAAGATTTCTATTTTGAATAAATGCTGTTCTTTAACTTTTTATTCATCAAAGAATCCTGAAAAAGTATCGCAGGCTCCCAAATTTTTTTTACAAAAACTCAGCTTTGCCACCACAGAAATAAATTATATTTTAATGTATATTAAAACAGAAAATTTATTTTAAATTGTAATGATATTGCTCATTATTACGTTTTTTTCTGTGTTTTTGATCAAATAAATGCAGCCTTCATGAGCATAACAGAAACAAACAAAAAAAAACAACACTACTGAAACAAATCTTACCGATCCTAAACTTTTAAACAGCAGTGTAATATAGCAGATCACACACACACATACATACACACACACACACATACATACACATAACTGAATGACATTTGAAATTAACCACACTGTATTCCACACCCATCACACAGACACATTTTACACACATTACACATACCGTGTATAATTTTCATTGGATTGAGAATGGCTGTGATTGTATATTAAAACAGAAAATTTATTTTAAATTGTAATGATATTGCTCATTATTATGTTTTTTTCTGTGTTTTTGATCAAATAAATGCAGCCTTCATGAGCATAACAGAAACAAACAAAAAAAAACAACACTACTGAAACAAATCTTACCGATCCTAAACTTTTAAACAGCAGTGTAATATAGCAGATTTTATATAAATAATAATAAATAAATAAATAATGTGAACTCAAAAGTTTAATGAGTTCTACCAGTACGTCACAGTATGCAAAGTCATAAAAAAGACTTTCAGCATGGCTTATGAATAAACTGCTGATGGGAAAAAAGGTAAAATGTCCTTCAGGTGTATAACTATGGGTCCAAATAAAACCTCCAAACCCCTCCATGACTCATCTCCCTCTAATCCAGGAAGTATGGGAATGCTCTTTCTAACGGTTGGAAGTGAAAACCCCCAACTGTGTGGTTTGGCCATGGCTTCCACACGCAGGACATTCCACTGGAAACTCAACCCCTTTTTCGGCTCAAAGACCTTCACACACTTCCCATTCATTTCCAGAAGCTCTGAAAACACGTTTTTGAAACACTATCGAACAGGAAGCGACATTCAGGAACAAATATGGCATTTTCTGAAGTCACATTAATGTGTATTGGCCCTTGATAACCTCCAAACGGAGCCTGAGCAACCTTACAGGCCTTGACTCTATTAATAGGGGTGCTAATCTGTGCTCCCCACACTCCGTATCTGTCCATATCTCCCATAGTCGCCAGGCTGGTAGAACTTTATTTTTAGAGGTGAAAGAGAAGAGGAGCCCATTCCAGAATATCCTCATAAGTCCCCAGCTCCATCAGATACTCAGGAATAAAATATTGTGTAACTTTGCTGAGACATACATGCTGGGCTTAGCGTCCTCAACCACTGTTCATTTTTACTGTTTGCTTGTCTTTTAGTCATAGTTTATGTCTTTTGACAAAGAAATCCTTTAAATGTTGTATTTAGCCATACCATATTAATACTAAAATGTTACCATGTTACTAAAAACATTACTAAATTTGACTAAATTGGCGTCCAATTTCAACAAAAATAATACAACAAAAATATGTAAAATTTCATATTTATACACATACACACACACACACACACACGTTTGGGATCAGTAAAACTAATGTTTTTTTTAAAGAAGTCTCTTATGCTTATAAAGGCTGCATTTATTTGATCAAAAATACAGAGAAAAAATTAAAAATAAAAAAAAACTTAATCTTGCAAAATGTTATTACAATATAAAATAATGGTTTCTATTTTAATATCCTTTAAAATATAATTTATTTCTGTGATGCAAAGCTGAATTTCCATCAGCCATTACTCCAGTATAAAGTGTAACATGACCCTTCAGAATTCATTCTAATATGCTGATTTATTATTAGAATTATCAATGTTGGCAACAGTTCTGCTGCCAAATATTTTTTGACCCCAAACTTTTGAACTGTAGTGTATATTGTTAGAAAATATTTATATTTTAAATAAATGCTTTTCTTTTTAACTTTTTATTCAAAGAATCCTGAAAAAAGTATCACCAGTTCCAACAAAAATATTAAGCAGCACAACAGTTTCCAGCACTGATAATAAATCAGCATATTAGAATGATTTCTGAAGGATCATGTGAAAAGTTATATATAACACTATGTATATTTATAACATTTATATATAATATATTATGAGAATATATTTCATATTAATGTTATAAAAATTTTGTTAATGTACAAAATAATGTACATTATATATATATATATATTTATAGCATTACTAAATCGTTTTTTATTCTACTTCTTTGCTATCACTTCTTATCAAGTTAACACATCCTTGCTGAATAAAAGTTAATTTCTTTCAAAAAAAGAAATAAAAATGTACTGACCCCAAACTTTTGAACTGTAGTGTATATTGTTAGAAAATATTTATATTTTAAATAAATGCTTTTCTTTTTAACTTTTTATTCAAAGAATCCTGAAAAAAGTATCACCAGTTCCAACAAAAATAAAAAGCAGCACAACAGTTTCCAGCACTGATAATAAATCAGCATATTAGAATGATTTCTGAAGATCATGTGACACTGAAGACTGGAGTAATGATGCTGAAAAT
>NW_015634010.1:486596-489886 GCF_001515625.1 Sinocyclocheilus rhinocerous
ATCAAATAAATGCAGCCTTGTTGAGCATAAGAGACTTCTTTAAAAAACATTACAAGTCTTACTGATCCCAAACTTTTGAGCGGTAGTATGTATGTATGCATGTATGTATGTATATATATATATATATATTTTTTTTTTTTAAAGGTCTATACATATTAAAAAGTTATATATAACACTATGTATATTTATAACATTTATATATAATATATTATGAGAATATATTTCATATTAATGTTATAAAAATTTTGTTAATGTACAAAATAATGTACATTATATATATATATATATATATTTATAGCATTACTAAATCGTTTTTTATTTGTTCTACTCATTTTTGTCAACAGTATGTTTTAATTAAAATCATATAATTATCGTCATGATGCACATTTTCATCCCGTCTTTGATTAAATAAAAAGAAACCCATTTGTTAACAAACATTTTCACTGACAAGATCAACACTCTCCTCAGAGTCAACTGAATTTGTTTAACTAAAATCTACCACCAACACCAGACCTGAGCGTCTGTAAGTGCATTCAAATGCAAATATGAAAATATACTTTTGTGAGAAGCCCATAGGGAGGCAGAGGGTTTGAGGAACATCAGCAGCATTCTGAGCTGTACTCAAGCGGTTTTGCCTTAAATGAGGTGTAGCAGAGCAGGGCTGATCCAGCTCTCTGAAGTCATGGAACAGTCTGGCTGTGGGAGGAATGTTACGGGTTTAGGCTTGAACCATTTCAGCTGCTTCGTACATATGTGGTGGGTGTTATTTTAGTCTCCGCTGCAATCACGCACCCCAATATCATATCAGAATGGATACAGCCTTGTCCAGCCTGCCCGGTGTGCGTGTCATGTCCTTGTGGTTTTGCCAAGTACTGTTTCTTTGTGTGTCTAAGTGTGTGTGTGTGTGTACACGTTCAAGAGCTCATATGGACGTCTTCCAGGTTTTCGTCGCAGCTGAAGCACAGTTTCACCACCCTGTGAGTCACATCCGGTAGCAGGTCTGTGTTTGTGTTTGTTTTAACATATGCCTGAACACACTGAAAACTCTCTCTCCTGTCACTGAGTTCATAAAGAGAGTTCTACAGTAATTGTTCTGTCGATGCTAATTTGTGTGTAAAGGAAGGAAAATATGTATATGATCTTCCAATTTTATATATTTTAATGCAAGTTATAATTATAGTTCAATTAATTCTACAGAGCTATGAAAGAACCTCCTGAAAGAAAATTCCCAGGCAAGAGAGGACTGATTTTTCAACTAACTAACTAACTAACTAACTAACTAAACTAAATAAAGTCCAGAGCTATGAAAGGGCAACTTTCATGTCATAGGTTGTAAAGTAAAGTAAAATGTATAAATTAGATATTTCATTATTATTGTTATTATTATTATTAATTCTAAAATAAAATATGAAGTAATACTCAAAATACAATAAGACGACAGCAAAGTAGTAGTAGTATCATACTGAAATAAATGTCTAGAGATATGAAAGAGCATCCTCTGGCCATTAAAATTGATTAAAATCAGCCCAGAGATTGATTTGTCTCGTCCAAAATAAAATAAAATAAAAATGTAATTAACTGTTTTTATATTAGAAACAATATATAATAATATTATGAAAATTCTTTTTTAAAAAGTATGGACTTTAATATCATGCATGTAGCCAGATAATTAGGATCCATCTCACATCTAAAAACACAATGTCACACTGATTAGCACACCACCAAAAAAATAAAAAATATCAGTGTCATATCAGTGCAAGCAGCTAGTCTGCTCTGTCCACACTGATCTCAGGCACGTCTCAGGCTACGAATGGCAAATAGATGACACAGCTCCTGAGGACTTAAAAGGGTGTGTGTGTGTGTGTGTGTGTGCCAGCCAACAGTCAGTCATTCTATAACCAGCTCAGCAGCTGTTGCCTTATCAGATAAGGCAGAAACCCGTTACACATGCACAAGATACACACATACACTTACAAAACAACTAATACCGGTTTTACAACTTGCTATAAAAACACTACTTCATTAAAACACAGACCATATTTTATTTCCTGGTACATCGGAGGACTTTTTCTACATGGTTTAGAGATGGAAAATCATCTGAGTTGATAGTAAAATGATACCTTATTATTACAGAAAGGAAAATATCCTCCTTCCAGAATCGCTAAACTCGAAGTATCACAAAAAAATAAATAACGACATTAAATACAGCAGATAAGAAAGACTGCTATAGCAAATATGAACCTATGCAGTCTGATTATTTATTAATCAAGGATAAAAGTAATTCATAATCGAACATTGGTGCATTTCCAGGGACGTCAGGGTGTGGACACGGACATGCTAAAACTGGGTTTAATATATGACTACAGTATTTAAGGCAATCTGTGCTGTAGGTTCGATGTGTGTTGACTCTTTGCTTGAGGTTGTGCTGTGGTTGCAGTTTTAGAAATTAGGCCTCTGATCTGTTTTCAGTAAATAAGAGCCGCTTTGACAATCAAAAGTGACAAAAAAAAAAAAAAAAAAACTCCTCACATCCCCCTCACAAGCTATTCAAAGAGCTATCTTGCAAATATGTACGTGTTTGTGTGTGGGGGGAGTTGTAGAGAAGTTGGTGCTAAAAGAATCTAAAACAAGAAAAAAAAAAAAAAAGCTTAATGTAATATGTACAGTGTCCATCACTAACACACTACATAAATCTGACATACCAGTGACATTCTTTAAAACGGGTTAAGATGTGCTCATTACCTGTTATAATAACAGATAACTACCATGTTAGGTAGTTAGTTAGAATAGTTCCATTCGAACAGGATTACTTTTCTAATTTACATCTGATGTGCAACTATTAACATTTCACAAAGTTAGATAGGAATAAAATATCTAGTAATTTACATGTAATTCATTTCTAAAAGAATATATATATATATATATATATGAAGGTGCACAACAATCAATCAATCCCATTTCCAGGTAGAATAAATAAACTAAAAAAAGCGGGAAATTAAAAAAAAAGTAAATCAATCAAAATTAAAATCAAAACAAATGCATACATATTAGGGCTGCACGCTAAATCGCATGCGATATTTAACGCGCATCTTGTCAGAAAGCCGGTTCTGTAATCAGCGGTAAATCTCAATCACCTGCGTGCTTTCACATTGAGCAGCATTAGCTACACAGAGCCGTTGTTCACTGACAAGCTGCGCAAAAAATCGCGCGAATATGAACGTGGCTATTTTTATTTGCGACTGAAGCGCCCGCACTGTCGAGCCTTGTGTTTGTCTGTGAAAATATCCGCT
>NW_015634010.1:490407-510304 GCF_001515625.1 Sinocyclocheilus rhinocerous
TACACTGAAAAAAATGTTTCATTCATCCAATTAAAAAATTTTTTTGGTAATGATTCACATCTATATTTTTTTAACTTGAGCCAATGAAAAATAAATAACTTGCCCGTAGGGCAAAAATAAATAAATAATAAATAAAAAATTGAAAAACAAATAACTTGCCCTTAGGGCAAGTTATTTACAGTGGGTACGGAAAGTATTCAGACCCCCTTAAATTTTTCACTCTTTGTTATATTGCAGCCATTTGCTAAAATCATTTAAGTTAATTTTTTTTCCTCATTAATGTACACATAGCACCCCATATTGACAGAAAAACACAGATTTGTTGACATTTTTGCAGATTTATTAAAAAAGAAAAACTGAAATATCACATGGTCTTAAGTATTCAGACCCTTTGCTGTGACTCTCATATATTTAACTCAGGTGCTGTCCATTTGTTCTGATCATCCTTGAGATGGTTCTACACCTTCATTTGAGTCCAGCTGTGTTTGATTATACTGATTGGACTTGATTAGGAAAGCCACACACCTGTCTATATAAGACCTTACAGCTCACAGTGCATGTCAGAGCAAATGAGAATCATGAGGTCAAAGGAACTGCCTGAAGAGCTCAGAGACAGAATTGTGGCAAGGCACAGATCTGGCCAAGGTTACAGAAAAATTTCTGCTGCACTTAAGGTTCCTAAGAGCACGGTGGCCTCCATAATCCTTAAATGGAAGACGTTTGGGATGACCAGAACCCTTCCTAGAGCTGGCCGTCTGGCCAAACTGAGCTATCGGGGGAGAAGAGCCTTGGTGAGAGAGGTAAAGAAGAACCCAAAGATCACTGTGGCTGAGCTCCAGAGATGCAGTCGGGAGATGGGAGAAAGTTGTAGAAAGTCAACCATCACTGCAGCCCTCCACCAGTCGGGGCTTTATGGCAGAGTGGCCCGACGGAAGCCTCTCCTCATTGCAAGACACATGAAAGCCCGCATGGAGTTTGCTAAAAAAACACCTGAAGGACTCCAAGATGGTGAGAAATAAGATTCTCTGGTCTGATGAGACCAAGATAGAACTTTTTGGCCTTAATTCTAAGCGGTATGTGTGGAGAAAACCAGGCACCTGTCCAATACAGTCCCAACAGTGAAGCATGGTGGTGGCATCATCATGCTGTGGGGGTGTTTTTCAGTTGCAGGGACAGGACGACTGGTTGCAATCGAGGGAAAGATGAATGTGGCCAAGTACAGGGATATCCTGGATGAAAACCTTCTCCAGAGTGCTCAGGACTTCAGACTGGGCCGAAGGTTTACCTTCCAATAAGACAATGACCCTAAGCACACAGCTAAAATAACGAAGGAGTGGCTTCACAACAACTCTGTGACTGTTCTTGAATGGCCCAGCCAGAGCCCTGACTTAAACCCAATTGAGCATCTCTGGAGAGACCTAAAAATGGCTGTCCACCAACGTTTGCCATCCAACCTGACAGAACTGGAGAGGATGTGCAAGGAGGAATGGCAGAGGATCCCCAATTCCAGGTGTGAAAAACTTGTTGCATTTTTCCCAAAAAGACTCATGGCTGTATTAGATCAAAAGGGTGCTTTTACTAAATACTGAGCAAAGGGTCTGAATACTTAGGACTATGTGATATTTCAGTTTTTCTTTTTTTTTAATAAATCTGCAAAAATGTCAACAATTCTGTGTTTTTCTGTCAATATGGGGTGCTGTGTGTACATTAATGAGGAAAAAAAATTAACTTAAATGATTTTAGCAAATGGCTGCAATATAACAAAGAGTGAAAAATTGAAGGGGGTCTGAATACTTTCCGTACCCACTGTATATATATATATATATATACACATATATATACACATATACATACATATATATACACATATACATACACATATATATATACACACACACACATATATACACATATACATACACATATACACACACACAATTTGATTTTTCAGAGTACTACTAAACGGTTGGGTTAGGGTTAGTTAGTAGGTCATTTATTTTATTGTTGTTGTGTGAGAACAAAGACGTGGTTTTTCTCAGAATTAAAATCGCAAAGCACGTCTGTAAACCTCAACCTAACGTCCTTCAGTGAAACTAGTCCCATCCAACCAGGACAGTAAGTCAACTATCACTCAGACATGGGTATTTGTTGGGACATGTACCTGTACCTAATATGGCAGCTGTGAGGACAACTCAATGACAACAGCCAAACAGAGAAGAAACTCAAGACAAAGCGGCTCCTGCTCTCCACAGGTTTATCGGTTTTCATTTAATCCTCATCACCCGGAGTCAACAACAGCTCAGGAGGCCCTGGAGCCCGAGCAGCATCAAACATCATGCCAACACTTTTTTTTTTTTTTTTTACAGTGATGGAGTATGCTTTACAAGAAAATACTATTTCAGTCTTTCTACTTAAAAAATGTAATGCTTAACTCAATTTCTTACTTGCCATTTCTTTGTAATTATTTGTGAAATTTACTATCAATTTCTGAGTGAAAATTGTTTCTCAGAAATTTCTAACCCAATTTTTTTTCCAGTCTACGGACAATGCTGCCATACGGACAATGCAATGAGTCCACAGAAACTACAGCAGAAAACAAACTGCTTGAGTGTGGAGTGCTTGTTGCTATGGCAATCTTGAGGGGATCTTGTCAATGGGACTAATGACTAAATTGTGTACACTGATGAGAAAAAAAAATGGTGTACACAATGCCACTAAGGTTCAGTTGTAGAAACATTTTCTTTTATTTTCTACTTATTTAGGAAAAAGGCAAAGATTTATATTAAAAGGCATAGTTCTAACAAAAATAACAATTCTGTGATCAATTTCACACATACAGCCTCCTCTGTAAAAAAAAAAATTCCATATCACATCATGTAAGAACAGAACCTGTTGAATAGGTTTAAGAAGTTGTAACATTGCCGGAAAAGATCCACATTGATGCTATGTGTGTGAATAAAGCCGTACTATTAACGGTTTGTGCTCGTTGTTGTCCAAGAGAGGCATTTACAATGTACTGTTTGGCTATAAGCCTGTGACATGGTTAAGAAATGTAGATTATTTACAGTTTATTTTGGAAAGATATGTAGTCACATAGACAGAAGCTAAAATAAAAGTTCTTTATCTGTGTGGATAGACAAATTAATCAACTGTCAGAGATTATGTTACTTTCTTAACGTATTAATATATTACATCACAGAGCTTTAACAGCTTTGGTAAACACAGAAATCCATCATTAAAAAGTAAATAAAATAAACATTTTAATGAGTTTTTTGTTGTTTGTTTTGCAGTAAAAAAAATTTAAATCTGAAATATGAAGTTGAAAAAAAAATCTGCCAGTGTTGTAGGACAAAATTATATTCTATATTTTAACTGGAAAATTAAACAGGATATTTTGCAGTGATGAAGAACCTTAAAGGGTTAGTTCACTCAAAAATGAAAATTCTGTCATTAATTACTTAAGTTCTTAATGTATTTTTTGATCAAATAAATGCAGCCTTGGTAAGCATAAGAGACTTCTTTGAAAAAATATATTTAAAAACTTAATTCCAAACATGGGACGGACGGACAGATATCCCCCACAATGTCACAGAAATTTTTTCAGCTCAATTTTCAACAGCAGCACTCAAGAAATTACGTGTGTGTGTGTGTGTGTGTGTAGAATAGATGATAGAGTTGAGCCCTTAGAGGTTTTACATGACAGCCCATCAATGCATATTCTGATTCTAAACATCATTAAAATGAGACTGCATTATGCCGAGGGGTCCCAGAGGGAAATTCGGAAAACCGAGTGTGGGAATTCCAGCTGATGTCTGAGATAAAGATACCAGCAGAATCACAGAGCGCTTGCTACATACATAATCAGACATCTGTAAGAATCATATCTGCCTTCATAGACTATCACAGACAAATGAGCACTCAAAACACCCACGAGTGAAAGATCATCAGAAGGACAGAGCGAAAACCAATGGGGGAAAGATAAGAGGAAGGAAAGGGACTGAATAGAGAAGGAAGAACTAATGTAACCTAATCTTGAACATTGTGCTGCTCATCATATTTCAGATTGGATCTTCACCCAGCTGAAGGGTAAAGGTGTGTGTTTGTCTCAAATCAGATTTCAGCTGGTAAATTGTTCTTTGTTCAGGCACTGTTCTCAGTCTGCCCAACAAAGTTAACTGGCCGTTTTGTGTTAATGCTCCATAATAAGAGTTTAATTTGTCTGTGTCCTTTGCTTTAAAGGGGTCATATAAGACATCTTTTATATTACAGTCTTCCCCAGCAGGTTCACATTTTTGTCATTATATAAACTTTATTTGGTTTTCATGACCAATTTCCACCCTCTCACTGACCCTTTAATGTACTTTTTTTTTTTTTTTTTTTGCTGTATGACGACAAGGCTACATAAACAGGTTTACAAGACAATTTGCGTTAAAATGTGTCATCCACACTGCTAAAATTGGAATGAAAAGATCACAGTTTTGTTTTTTTAAATAAACCTCCTGGTTCTAAAACTGGGGTCCTTCAGAATGATGTGCAGAGCAGTAGGTGCTACACACAGCCATTAACAACATAAGGTTTGACAGACTTTCCAACACTTTAATGTTATTTTTAGTTGTTCTGTTGTTTAGGAACAACAGTATTTATCCTGCTTCTCCCTTACAACTTCACCACGACTGTGTGGGCTAAACTCTTGAACACTCAATATGCATCTTTGAAGTAAAAATGGTTATGATATTTTGTTAATGTTCAGTTGTCTGAATCAGAAATTTTAGAACAATGAAGACAGAAGTAGTAGTCTGGCATAAGCGGTCTATACAACTTTTCAACTAAGTTTTAAAAAAAATGCTCTTTTTGGACTGGACAGGTGTTCAAAAGTTCTTATAATTACAGTGCTTCATAAATCAAGTTCTTTTATCTCAAAACATCAAGAAATTAGATTGCTTATGATAAGAAGGACCAACCAATATTTTAAAAGAGAGGACGGTCACCTTCTCTTTTTAGCAGTGGAGTTTTTGTATGGAAGCCTCCTTCAGCCCCATTGTAAAAAAAATAAAAATAAAAAATAAAAAAAAATAATAATAATTATTATTATTATTATTATTATTATTATTATTGTGACTTTGTATCTCATAATCTTACTCTATTGCTCATTATTACTCCTTTATATCTCATAACATACTTTTTTTTTTAAAGCTTTCTCTCTCTCTCAATTACTTTTTTTTATCTTTTACTCCAAGGCGGAAACAGGCTTCTATAGTTTTGCATTCACCCTTCAGACAATAATCTCTCATGTCAACTAAAACCTAATTTAACTGAAGGATATTTGAGACCAAGAAAACAAATTAGATGGCCTGGCAGGAAAAAAAAAAAAAAGGATTTAGGACCCCACTGCCTGTAAGCACTTTTGGTCTTTCATTTCATGTAACTGCTGCCTTTTTCTCCTTTTTTTCTCTCTCTTCTTTTAATTCTATCACTCACACATTGTTCTTCTCTCTGCCCCCAGCCCACAGGTACCCACCCAAAGCTTTAAATAAACCAGAAAGGTTAAAGTTCATGCATTATGCTGCTTTTGTTCCAGTGTTTCGTGAGAAAGTGAGTCGTGGAAACCGGGCCGGACACATCAAATCAGTGTATATGCCGTCACGCTGACCTCAGGTCAGTGCTAATGAGAGGTCAAGCCTGGCCGAGGAGCCCTGCCTGTGGCTCAGTCTGATTACAAAGAAGGGAGAAGAGAAAGGAGGTCAAACATGTTTTGGCCAGTAAAGTGTAAGTGTCATTACTATCAGAGATATGCATATGGGAAGAAAGCCATAGTTAGATATACGTGCCTTCTGAGAACAGTTTAGTATGGTTTAAACTAAGACAGCATTGTCAGCTTCTTATAGTTGGGTCAATGATGTGACGCTCATTTTTTCTGGATCCATTTTTTTTTTTTTAAGTTGTATATAAATTATATATAATAATACAAATAAATATATACACAGTATATAGGCTACACAAGGCTTCACTGAAAAGCTTCAATAAAATATGCAATTCCTGAAAAGAAAGCCATAGGTAGTTTGGCATAATATTATTATTTATTTTTGGGGGAAAAAAAAAAAAAAAAAAAAAACTCAAAACATTTCTTGTTAATAACCAGCAGAAAAAGGTAGTTCATATTGTACAGTATATAATGTGAGACTGCACAAAAACGTATACATATGATATTTATGAGTTAAGAATTTAAATTTGTTAAAACAACGCTATATACTTAGAAAATATATATATTTAATAATGAGGTGTTTACACATATATTCAAGGTAGGGCTGCACGATTAATCGAATGCGATTGTCATGCGCATTTTGTTTTAAAAAAAAGCCGGTTCTGTAATCAGCAGGAAATCGTCATCACGTGCTTTCAGATGGAGCAGCATTTACTACACATAGCCGTAGTTCACCGACAAGTTATGCAAAAAACAAAACGATTCTGAAATCGAAGAAATCGTTCGCGATCCTGGGTTTTTTCTGCAAGGCATATTTGAAGTTTCAGCGTGAGAGCGCCCTCTGGCCTTTAGATGGAGATTTACTGCTGATCACAGAACCATGCTTCACTGAAAGATACGCATGACAATCGCAGCTTCTGTCGATTCGCGATCTCGATTTCATTTCGATTTATCGTGCAGCCCTAATTCAAGGTGTTAGTAAAATTACTACTTTTTATAATAATTTTTACCTGGCATTGATATAATATTATTTATCTTATTTTTAACATCAATACATTCAAACATGAATAAAAAATTTTTTAAAAAGAGTAAATTTTTCCCTTTTCTTTATCATGGATGGTTAAATATATCAGTATATTTTAAAGCTAGCAAAGCTTTAAAACTGCAGTTTGCGGTTTAATTCAGGCCTTCACTTCAGTGTCCCATGTGACTAATGTGGGCTAAACAGAACCCCCTGCTAGATGGTCTGTGAAAACTACTTTTAGCACGCTAACTGTGGAAGGCTTTGAAGATTAAACGTTGTTTATGGTTAGATTGTGCTTTGGTTTTGCTCTGGGTTTGATAAAGCTCTCATGGTCTGCTAAAACAGGAGGTAACCATGGCTTCTTTGAAGATGTGTGGGCGTATGGCTTATCAAAAAGTCAAAAATAAGATTCAAACAAGTACTGGCATTCCTGGTAAAATTACAGTGAAATGGTGCAAGATAAAGGTGGAAAAGCAAAGCAATTCTGTGAAATCAGATTCAAAGGATGGAATTCTTTAGGATTCTTGTAGGAGGACGAAATGTAAACCAGCACTTGATGAGATTATGGGGGGAGAAGCCATGGTTTCCAAATGCCTCGAGACACTTTGTAGCACCAATCTGAGTATTATAATTCACAAAACTCAATCCTTCAACTATTCAAGACAAGTCATAATTATAATTCATTCAAATTCAGTATTCAGCTCTGATATGGATTGTCAGCTAAAGAGCTTTTGTCAGTTTCAAAAAGGCCAAAGGATTTCCTTTTGAACCCAATCTGTTTTTGAATGGTGTTGAATTTTGTCTTCTGAATGAATGAAAGGCTCGCAAATTCAAATCGCAAAAGCCGTAATCTATTCTGGTTCATCATACATCACAAATTAATAAAGGGGGCACAATAATTATTCAACTGGAGTTCAATTGGAAATCTGTATTTTCTCTCACAGATACACAATTCTATCAATACAACCCAGAGACATGGGCACAAACACTAAATACACCATTGTTACACCATTTCCATAGCAACAGTTCGAATGGTTTTTCTTTTATTCATGGTAATTAAATGAAAAGTTGGATTATCCACTTTTCCTCTAAAGTGTAACTAAACTAATTTCCATTTTCTTCAAATCAATAAAAGAAAAAAGAAAAAAAATCAAGCCCTTGTGTGATTTGTTTTGAAATTTTACATGCAGATATAGGTACAAAGAGGATAAGCAGCTCTGGGTCTCACTATGTGCGTTTCTGAAGCTGGTTTTGTACTTTTATTTAACTATCTACTTATATCGATGACTTTTTAACAAAATGTGATATGTATTTTGGCAGGATCTTATTGGTAACAGGAATTTACAGATACACCAAACGCATTCATTCACTGTATCCCATACAGCCCCTAGCACATATGCTAACTCATTACCAGTCCAATTAAAGTTTCTTTAGATTTTCCCTCGTATCGAATGCATACAATTAAACAGACGCGAACAGCGAACACTGAATAAAACAGATTCTGAGGCCACATTACGGGAATAACTAGCACAAGCTGCCAGTGATGTCACTGTCGAAGCTAGACATTCCTAAGAGCACTATGTGATAATGGCTTGTTTATGATGGGTACCTCAAAACCCCATTTATTGAACGAAAAAAAAAAAAATAATAAAATAAACAGCGTAGAGGCCAGCTGATTTGAACCTGGCTTTTTCAGCATGGTATAAATCACAGTAATATAGAGAGGCAGATCACAAGGCAGATTTTTAGCTTTAGGAGAGCTGCAGTGATAACAGCCATAGAAAGCATGGCTCTTTAAGCATGGATTATTGACAGCAGCTCTATGAACACAGACTACATGACCTACTTCAGATGTTAAGTCTAATTCAGTGAGCAAATGAGCCACAGGTCACTTCCTTTTCAACTCTTTATATTGGACTGTTCCTCTTTTTCTGTTCTGTAGGAATACTGCCAACTTATCAGACATTAATCAGCTAATGAACTGCTAATCATTGTTCATTTAATATCAGACAAAGCATCGAATCGAATGCACTAACACAAACATAATGATCTCATGGAGGAACTGTGATCCATTCTGCTTGAGTTATATAACAGAAACAAAGCGTATGTTATTAATGGCTTGTTTATGATGGGTACCTCAAAACCCCATTTATTGAACGAAAAAAAAAATAATAATAAAATAAACAGCGTAGAGGCCAGCTGATTTGAACCTGGCTTTTTCAGCATGGTATAAATCACAGTAATATAGAGAGGCAGATCACAAGGCAGATTTTTAGCTTTAGGAGAGCTGCAGTGATAACAGCCATAGAAAGCATGGCTCTTTAAGCATGGATTATTGACAGCAGCTCTATGAACACAGACTACATGACCTACTTCAGATGTTAAGTCTAATTCAGTGAGCAAATGAGCCACAGGTCACTTCCTTTTCAACTCTTTATATTGGACTGTTCCTCTTTTTCTGTTCTGTAGGAATACTGCCAACTTATCAGACATTAATCAGCTAATGAACTGCTAATCATTGTTCATTTAATATCAGACAAAGCATCGAATCGAATGCACTAACACAAACATAATGATCTCATGGAGGAACTGTGATCCATTCTGCTTGAGTTATATAACAGAAACAAAGCGTATGTTATTAGTATTGAGCCTCTCTTTCACTTGCATAATGCAAACACATGCATAATATGAATATACATGTCCAGAATAAACAATAACACAGTATATTTATCGCTTATGTATTTTGTGCATCATGAAGACATCCACTGACAAAGCATCCACTGACACAGGCAAACAAAGCAGTGCTTGACATGTTTAAAAACCATGCCTTGAATATACTTGCGCACCATATTTCAACCCGAATCAAGCCAAATGTTCCTTTGGAACTGAATTTCGAGGTTAAAGTTGCTGAAAACTATTTTTCTTTTTTGAATACAATTCATATAACATTCAGGTCAAAAATAATGTGAAATCCATCTGTTATTCACACAAAAGCACATGGCTTCAAAAGACTTGGAATATAGGGCATGAGTTGTTTAAAATGCAATGCCTTTAGTCCTTTTGGGAGCTTGAGAGCTCCAGTCCCCATTCACTTTAATTACATGGATGAGAGAATTGTGAACATTCTTCACAATATCTTCTTTTGTGTTCCACAAAAGAAAGTCAGTCATACAGGTTTGGAATGACATGAGGGTGAGTAAATTATGACAATTTTCATTTATGGACAAACTAAACTGTCAATCAGATACTGAAAAACAATCATCCGTCCTATAAAAAAAAATAAAAAATAGTAAAAAAAAAAAAAAAACTCACATTGTCCCATTCCCAAAACTTCCTGCACGGGACATGCATTAAGGAGACATTGATGTCATGCTGTGGATCGATATGATGGAGGTCTTAATGTAATTCAGCTGGAATGGTACACGCGGCACTGAATTCCCACAGCATTCCCATTATTAACACACACACACACAACAGACGGTCTCATATGTGTCCAAAGCTGGTCGTGGTCATGTATCTGAGTGCAGTGGCCTGATTGCTCAATGATCTCACCTCCAAGGTCTTCAGTAAAAGATAGCACAGAGAATGGCCACTGAAGTGTATGGGTGTGTATTAACATGTGGGTTTGACGTTTCAATATACACCAGTGTATTAAAAATTGCATGTAATCCAAAGCACTTTGTTCTACCGTCATCATAAAAGACACTGTTTATGGCAAGCGCGCACTCTCTCTCACTCATCCTCTCTTGCTCATCATAACGTCACCTACTTCAAATATTTATTAACATGTTTGTCACGCTAGCCAACAACCAGCGTACATCTGTGAAAGAGAGATTGTGTCAAAGTATAAAGGACAGAAAGCAAAGAACAAAATGAAAATGAGACGTTTTGTTTGCGGATCAGTCAGTTTCTTTGTTGGCTTTGTTTCAACACAAAGCAAAAAACACAGAACATATTAGTGCTACTTATGGCACATGACTCAAAATATTCCCAATAGTGATGTTAGCATGCTGCTAAGCTAACAAATGCGCTAATAAGCATATGAAACAAACTACACACTCATTAGTGAACAAATCTCCAACTTTAAATTAGATTAAAACTATTTTAATTAATTTTTTTTGTATTCAAACCCTGTTGAAAAAAACAGCATATGCTGGTTAGGTGTGTTTTGAAGCTGGGATGCTGGTTTGAGCTGGTTTAAGCTGGTCCTTTGCTGGTTTATGCTGGTCCTTAGCTGGTCATGTGCTGGTCCGACCACCTTAAGACCAGCACATGGCCAGCATAAACCAGCAAAGGACCAGCATAAACCAGTAAAGGACCAGCTAAAACCAGCAAAGGACCAGCTTAAACCAGCAAAGGACCAGCTCAAACCAGCATCCCAGCTTCAAAACATACCTAACCAGCATATGCTGTTTTTTTCAACAGGGAAGACAAACTGAATCTGCATTTTGGGCAACTCGTCTCTTGGAAGAATTTTTTCACTGAGCTAGTCGCAATGCGGAAAGGATATATGTGATTTTGCCAACACACTACCATGGCTATTCGTAACTATATTATGTTTTGTGAATAATTCATATGAATTTGTATGATCTCTTCTTATGATCTACTTGCAACCTATTGATGGTTAGGTTTAGGGAGGGGGTTAGGGGTGGACTTTCATGCTTATTTTTTCCTAAAAATAAGTCTCCGTACAAATGATATTGCACAAATTCATAGGAAATCGCCACCTCGTACAGTAGATACATTTTCTTACAAGATCGGACTGGATGTTGCCTTACAAGTTTAATCTTAATCTGTAATCATAAGTTAAGTCATATTTATAAGTTATAAATCATCATGTTTCTGCTTTCTATTTGAAAGAGCTTTTGTTTCAGGAATGTGTTTTCGATGCGCAACATGCTGTCTATGCAAGTAGCTCACAAGCTTTTGAAGCAAAGCAACGGTTTATGGAGTAGGCGTTAAATGAATAGAAAATGCAGCATATTCTTGCTTTCGGCATTAAAAGACTGCAGTTTCTCTTTCATAGCCATTGCTTTCCTAATTGCTCCTTTCCAGTTGTTGCACCCTTCATATAATACGCTTTCTTATGCCATTTACATTAGAGGAAACCCGTAGGTGGAGGGGTGGGGGGTAACTGGAAATAACATTCATGCTGTCGGGCAGCAATAAGACAGCTGCTGTTTTCCATAGCACAAACACAAGCTGCACTAGTTACAGAAAAAACAACTCATGGTGCTCCATGGAAGTTTGTATTAATGAGTTGGGAAGTCAAAATTATGTCGTCAGGTGTGTTGAAATCACTGTGGTCGGAGCAAGACGGTGATGCATCTTTTCTACAGAAAGTACAGCAAGAGTTGTACTTCTACAAAATGATGACTGTGCATCAGTAGTTGTTTTGTTTTTTTTAATACAAAATTCATGAATGTGCTTTGCACTAAATTGCTGTATTATCATAGTTGTAAAATATTGTATTTTGTACATGCAACATGGCTAGTTTTCTTGTAAGTGAAAAGAACAATTTATTTAAATAATGAACGGCCCCAACTAGGAAACTCTGGGATCTACGAAAATCCTGAGTTTACAAATGACGGCATTCATATGCTTACAACTTGTAAATATGATCTTTTTGACATGACGTGAACGCACCATTAAACCAGCCTAAGCTTGCAGGTGATTTAACCAAGCAGATTGGCTAGCTAATAAGTGCCCAAAACCCCTCTTAAACCAGCAAACAAAGACCAGCATGGCCCTGCGGGGAAATCAAACCAGCTTAAACTGGTTTAAAAAAAAAAAAAAAAGAATTTTTTTTTTAGCAGTGTGGCAGAGTGAAACTCCAAACCGATGCCAACAGACTTTGATGTTGCTAAGCTAACAAACAGAAAGGCTAATAAACATGCAAAATACACTCATGAATACTGGGTAAAAGTCTAAGTTGAATTAAAAATGTGTAAAATATTACAGATATAAAAGCATAGGACCAATATGAGAGCATATTATTTAAAGGGCACATCAACTAACAAACCAGCTTAGTCTTGTTTAAAATATTTTTTTTCAGCAGGGTGGATTCTGTCTGAGCTATAAACATTTTCAAGAGGGGTGGCTGATGGTCTTTGTCAGTGTCCTCAAAAGAGATCTCGTGCCCTGCCATTTGAAATCACCCTTTCTTCAGCCAGTGGCAGGAGAAACCATGGCTGTGTCACATCATTCTTCCCTGCCCAAAAGCCAGCTCTCAACTCAACAAGCCTTGAGCCAAGAGACATGAAAAGACCCTCTTCAAAAGAACAGGGTTACAGTCCAGAGCGCCAGGACCTGCTAGAGGTCTTCATTGACCATCGCAGCAGACAACAACAATGACTGTCTGTGACTCTAAAACACCCTCCCCCTTCCTTTTACGGCCTCCACATTTGCGTAGTCCATGCCCCCAGCACACACACACACACACACACACACACACACACATCTGTAGTATGTGTAACAAAGACTGCCTTTTCTCATGGCCCCCACAGGCCTTCTGTTTGAGTGCATCTCTCAATAGCCTGGTTATACCAGCAGCCAAACACACACAAACAGCCGTCTGATAACCAGGCAAAGCTGGCACTCGGAAAAAATGCGTAGGCACGTGAGACGCTTGCCACCAAAATCATGTTGTGACTAACACGCAAAAAACAGAGCAAAACAGCCTACTATCATCATGTTAGCATTTGGGATCAGGAAGTATTCAAGAAACGGGACAACAACAACAACAACAACAAAAAAAGAGAAATACATGCTAATAGCTAACAGCTAACCATGCTAGTTCTTGTTTCACTTGAGAAAACTGTAAATTTCTGAAGATTTTGACAAACTTCTCTACAAAAAGTGTATGGAAAATGTCAAGCACGTTTGTAAGAAGACGTAACGCAGATACTTTCAGTTCCTTGTTTGTCGTTACAACTCACATTCACATGAAGAAACACAAACCTTAGCCTTAACAACAAACTTAGAAACCTGAGATCTAGGGGAGTGAACATGCACATTAACGGACATTTGTTATCTTTCCTCGTCATCCCAAACCCTGTGTTAGCTAACTAGCGTTAATGCAAAGTTTGTTTTGGCTGATATTATCATCTCCGTTTGTATCTAGGCCAAGACCTGTAACACAGAGTTGAAAAAAAAGCCTGAGGGCTTCAACCACAACCCTGTTCCAAACACACCCACTCATACGGCTTTCTACGACTCTACAGAATAAACAACATACCAATAACATCTCCATTAGAGGCAGAAAACGGCGAAAAACACCAACTTTCAATTATCGAGCCCACACAGGCCTTGTCTCGAAGCAGAAAATGCAGTTATCTGTTTGGTGCATTGGTGCATTAGTCACATATGGCCCACACGGAGCACATCAAAGGCTCATCCCTGCTGAAAAAAAAACATTCTTAAACCAGCCTAAACTAACAAGTTTGTTAGTCTCATCTGGTTCTAGATTGTATAAGCTGGTCTAAATATCTTAAAAGTGCTCTCTAAAACCAGTTGGCAAACACACTTAGGCTGGTTTAGATGTTTATTTCAACAACAGTTTTTCTGGGCATTAGTTTTTCTTTATTTCTCATGCACAGGCACATGCATACCCATACGATAAGTAGCGCTATCAGGATATCAGGTCATACAACAGATCTTTTGCAAAAACAAGCCCCTAAGGACAAACACCACTATGTGAAGACTCCACATCTGTTGTGAATCATTTTCCATATTTTATTTTGACATGCAAAAAGCTGCCTAAAAACGTCATCAGATAATTGATAGCGGAGCGGCCTACGTTTCTTGTGCTGCCTGAACACTGTGGGGTGTGGCGGCCCTGTCCGTGCTTGTATATCACAACCTGAGGGATGAACAGGGACGATAATGCGTTTGCGTAGCCCAAACAGTTCTGCGCAATATAAACACTGAGGAAGAAAAACAATTACAGGAAGATATGCAGTTTTTTCTATGGGTATTTTCAGGGGGTTAGAGCTGCTGAATGAGGGACTTTTATTTGTTGCCATAACAGGCCTGACGACTTTTCGCTTTCTGTGGAAAATGTAAAGTTTCAGAGGTCTGTTGAACACACCGGCCTTCCTCCATTGTGGGCTGGTTGCCATTTAAAGTGGTGGTGATGTGGGAAGACAGTAAATGTATTTTGAAGATGAAAATACCCGCCCCTGAGTATGTGAGTCATTTCTGATGTGTGACAGACAGCTGGAACGAGCAGCTGCTCTTCCGAGAGCTCCGCTAACCTACTCGTGTGGCTGTGCACACACACATACTAGCTCCATTCTACTGTGGAGCTACAGTTTTGTTTTGTTGCTAAGGCTAAGGTTATGATTTAACCCATAAAATGTAGTTTTGTTGTTATAAATTAATGTATTTAGTTTGATTGTGTGATATTAAATAATATTTTTGAATAAAACCAATTAACTTGGATGCTTTGTTTTTTAGGTTATCATTTATATATTTTTTTTAAGTATAGAAATCTCATGCCTCAGAGTCGGACGTTTATTATTACGACATGTCTTGCATTTAAGTCAGACACATAACCTAAACTGAAGTAGCCTAAATAACAGAAAATTATATTGTGAACAATAAACCCAAATAACTATATACGTCTGAATTCAAAATGATGAAATTAACTTTACACTTGTTGTCTATTACTGTACCTGTTCAGTAAGCCACACTTTAAAATGAAAGAACATGTAAAATTAAAATGAATTGCAAAACAATTTTAATTTACTACAGAATTGTTTTTCGCTCACTCATCTCTAGATTATAATATAGATATGACATTATCAATAGATCAGTGTTTTCGCAATGCTTCAAATCAATGCAGCCCTTGTCGTCAACTCACGTTTCATCTAGAATTCCTAGTTTCCCCACTCGTAAATATGACTTCACTCAGTCATGCATGTGCTTTGAACTCGTAATTATGATATTTCCGATCTCCACTTGAACGGCACAAAAGTTTCGAACCTATAAAATTTATGAAAACCACACAGAGGTTTGCTATTGGTCAGTGCTGCAAATTTACCTACTTGAACCAGACACAAAATTCACAGGGTAATTTCTTTGCCACCGCAAATCCATCAGATGAAATTTTAATTGCGACAATTCTTATTGAAATTATTATATTCAGCTCGCAAAATTTTGCAGAGAAACCGAAAATGTGACTACACCTAAAGACAGCATCCTAACTGAAATTTCATCAAAGGTGACGCTCTACATAGGCAGCAACTCTGCACGGTACACAAATAGCGCACAGAAAACACTATTTAGTAGAGTTTGCCATTAGCATGTTGCTAAGCTAACAGTGTGATACTCTAGCAAGCATTTAAAATGCATTTCACACAGAAATATTTAAACTTTAATTAGATTGAACAATTTTTGAATCTATATACATTTGAATGGGATTGGGGCATTATCAGCCACTAGGAGGAATTTATTTTTTCAGAGAGTTGGTTGCAAAGGATACATGTGATGTTGGCCTCAAACTTCTATACGGGCCTTTCACACAGAACTGCACTGGTTTTCCATTGTTTTTCCTACATGAACATAAGCTAGACGGAGGCCTTTGGCCATTACGCTGTTTTGCAGTGTTTTGTGCATGACACATGATGTGCTGCTAAGTAAAAGTAAAAAAAAAACACACACGTGTCTCAGGACCATCGTTTTCCCCATTTACTATCCGTGTCTTACATTCTTCAATGCAAAAACTGTGTAAATGGGTAAATAAGAAAGCTTTACATTACCACTCTAAGCAAACACAGCGGTTGTGTATGTTTCTCACATATACGGTCTATATGCAAACATGCATGTGGATTCAAAGCTCTCTCCTTTCCTTCTGCCCTCGCTTGGCTCTTGTACCACAGCTGTTTTTTGAGCGCATCTCCCTGACTTTAAATAAGTTTGAGGTCAGTGGTCCAACTGAACAGAGGCTCTCATTGAGCCCTGGGCTCACAGAGCCCTGTAAGATGACATTTGACCTTCTGCAATGCTAATAATGCAGAGACTCAATTACACAATGGTTTGGTTATCTGGTAATTACCATTTCACAGTACTTAAGAGAAATGCTTTGTCCAAGCAGGGCAATTAAAAAGTGTAATTTGTGTGGAAAAAACACATTCAGCAAGAATCCAGTAAAAGTTTCCTTATAAATACTTCTGGCAGGGACATTCATAATCGTTCAACTCTGCAGCACACAGATTCAGGTCTAGAGATTTTTTGGTTTTTATATCTCATTTCACAATGTGCAATGAGGCAACCATGCACACTTGTAATAAATTATTGTTGTTCGTAAGGTGGGAGCAGTTTGTGAGAGTATGGGTAAAACGGGCTAAGTATTGCACTTTTATAGTCAAATATTTTTTGACAGTTATAAGTATGATAACAAGAACTGGCCATCTCCCAAACTTTCAGCTTTCTAGTGGTTATTACTGCTAGACAGAACTGTACTTTTCCTACTCAAACTCGGCACCTTTCTGTTGTGCATCAGCACTCAGACATGCCGTGAACACACCTGTTATGACTGCTCCAAAACACAGTGCTGATTCACTTACATTCATTTTCACTAAGGCAAAAAAAAAAGGCATAAACATCCTCACATGCAAGCAAGCAGAGCTGCTGAAACGCCAACAAGCCCACTTAGCCGCAGACGCTTCCAGGAAAACAGTACTTCCGGGCTTTGTTGCTACATCACTTAGATAGTCTATAGCCTCTCCCTGAACAGGCCCCAAAACAATTATCACAAAACAGTAGGAGTTTAACGGTACACGTATTCGTACCGAACCGTTTCGGTACGGGTCTTTCAGTTCGGTACGCATGTGAACCAAACGAATACAGTTTTTTTTTTTTTTCCCCTGCTGTACCGAAATCATACCGAACCGTGACGTTAAAACCGAGGTACGTACCGAACCGTCATATTTGTGTACCGTTACACCCCTACAATACAGACATGCATGCACATACTGGTCTACAAGCTATATTTATTTTATACAACTCTTTGCTTAATGGGTGCAGCAGGTATATAAATATATACGGTTTAATAAAATTAAAATTTTAAAAACGCTCAAGTTACTTATACAAAAGTAAAATATATACTTCATACAAACTTCTTTCATAACATGTAGACAATCCGTCTTTGTTGCCATTTTACTGCAGGGCTCAATACGAGATAAAAGATTAATGCAGGAGCCAATAATCATCAGCCGTACATGAATACATCATAAAGAAGTGGCTTAGAGACAGGACAGCATGATCCAATTGTCATTCAGGACATGTCATGTCACTGTGTGCCCGCCGATCAGTTATTTGGGCCTTTGTGGGGAATTTAGCACATTTTCTGCCCCACACACATTTGCAAACTAAAATTAACCTTATCATGCATTTGTCCACTACATTGAATAGATCTTTAAAAGCCATATTTATTCATTACACCCAAACTACTATGGTCTATAATAACCTTTGACCCTTACCCATAATTTATGAAAACGAACTCAAAATGCCTGGTGGAAGTGGACAAGTAAATATATAGGCTATAATATATAAATGTATAAAAAGAAATTAAATCAAATTTATAATATATACATATTAGATGTATTTATCTATAAATATATAATTATTTTATATATAAAACATTTTATAATATTAAGCTTTTAAAAATGTTTTAATATTAAGTGTTTATATATATACACATACAACAAAATATTAAGACTGTTTATAAATACACATGCATATATATGTAGCAGAGGCCAAATTTTTTAATGACATTTTAGCAATGACAGATCAGTGCATGATGGCACACCTATCTGCTGCATACACCATACATACAACAAAACCCATCTGGTAAAGTCAACTGCAGTCCAGTAAACAGCTCTTACACAACAGATTTAATGCTTCAGTCACCATAGTGATGTACAATCTGCAGAAGAAATTAATGGCTGCAGTAAGGGTGGAGATGGGTGGTACAGTTAATAACCGGGGAATGGTTTACATCACTTACACAGGCCTATACAAACATCCCAAACTGATATAAAAGATAGTCCTTTTTTATTCTTCCTTTCTTTGTCCATCTTCCTGCACCTGGTGCCTAATATAATGCTGCTATGACATGGGACACGAAAGTCACAATCAGCATCAGATGCCCATATGTTTGTTATTGTTCACTGGCCCTACAAAAGCCTCCAGGGGGCGGTTTCATAAAAGACGCTAAGAAAAGCGGAGATTAAAGTCCAAAACCGGACTTGAAATAACCTAACAAATCAATCAGGACTAAAGCGGTTTCATAAACGACAATTTAAGTTCACGCAATCTCACTAATTCGATCCAGGTTCAATGAGTCAGGATAATTTGATGTGCATGCTTATTCTTAAGCAGCCCTTAATGTCGATCATGGCTCAAATCGATCCACCATGGCAAACGGCGAATATTTGTGCGGTTTAATGCATTTGAGACATTGCGTTTTCCTCAGTGCATAACTGACACGTCACAGGTATATTTTTCATCTGTAAATGTTAGAAAGTCATGCAAATATATCCATTTTGCCGTCAGGAGTGGGCGAGGCTTACGTGAGCGAACGAGCGCCGCTGCCAAACAAATGGAACGCAATAGAATAATAGCGCAATAATTCTGAATAAAATATGCATTCTGCTAAAATATTTGTTGTTGGACATGTGACACGTAGAATGCTAACATGACGATAATCCTACATAAGTGTATTTTTTTATCATAACTGTAAATCCAATGTAAGCTGGATACAGCCCATCTCAAATGAGTTAAATGTGTGTTCCTCTTATCAGTTAAAATGTAGTCTGATTTCGATTATTTATTTAGATTTTTAATTTAGTGTTTTTAATGCTTTAAAGAGCTATTTTAGATTGTAATGTTTTAATGTTCTACTAATAACCATAAAAGGTACAGCCGTCATAAAACCTGAGAGAAAGGCTGCATGGCTAAAAACTGCTGATCAACTGAATGTGCAAGTAGCAAGTTTTCATATATCTTACAAAAAAATAAAAAATAAGGTCATTACATTTTGGCCACAATACATTAAACACAGTTGGTTGTAGCCTATTTTTTATTTATTTGATTATTTAAGTTGCATTTTCTGTATACTTTTATTTTTGGACTAATAATAAAGTCAACTAATTGTATGTGAGAGAGTC
>NW_015634010.1:511215-511643 GCF_001515625.1 Sinocyclocheilus rhinocerous
AAAAGGTACAGCTGTCATAAAACCCAAGAGAAAGGCTGCATGGCTAGAAACTGCTGATCAACTGAATGTGCAAGTAGCAAGTTTTCATATATCTTACAAAAAAATAAAAAATAAGGTCATTACATTTTGGCCACAATACATTAAACACAGTTGGTTGTAGCCTATTTTTTATTTATTTGATTATTTAAGTTGCATTTTCTGTATACTTTTATTTTTGGACTAATAATAAAGTCAACTAATTGTATGTGAGAGAGTCAGTGCGTTCCTATTGGTCAGTGTTAGAGGAGCTCAGCTTAGCCTGACAGTTAGCCTGCTCCTGACCAGGTTAGTTTCCCAGCACAAGTTGCCACAGTGACTGAGCTTGAGCTATGGAAATTTTGCTTTCGGAAACCAAATCAAGTGACAATAAGTCAGACTAACTGAAATAA
>NW_015634010.1:511882-516513 GCF_001515625.1 Sinocyclocheilus rhinocerous
GATTAGCTGGCTAGCCAGGTAAGTTTCAGTTTAGTTTGCACCAATCCTGGGTTTTAGGTACCATGAAAGTGGCTTGGCTTTTAGCTGCGTTCATTGCCATAGTAACTTGCACTCCACGGCTAACCTGCTCCAGGGCAGGTTATGCTCTGAGTTAGAGATCTCAAACTGAAACTGGACCAATCAGATGTGAGCAAATGTCTGACGCAAAAGTCACTCCCCCAGTTTCTCTTGCTCCAAATTAAAGGTCACTAGTACTAAAAAAAAATTAAAATAAAATTGTCTGGCTTTAATGATAATTACTTGGAGTTATTTTATATGATTTATATAATTATTATATGATTTATATTATTATTAATCCATTACACACAAGCAATTTTAGTTTAACAGTTATTATAAATCATTTATTTTAAATGAATTTTGATATATACAGATCATATGTAATATAAATGAGCTGTAGAATCAATAGATGCTTTAAAAATGACTACGTGACCTTACATGTTTGAGTCTTGTAAGAAATTATAGTCTGCCTCAACCCAGCTTCCACTCCAAATTGTGTATTAAACTATGCTCCTTTCTCTACAAAGAGCTTAATTATCATATAGATAGTTCTTTCCGATCTTAATCATATGTAAATAGTACCTCCGGAGCGATAATTTGTCACTTATAGCGTGGGAGCAGCAGCAGGCCGTCAAGAACCATCTGCTGACCAAAAGGGTACATGAAATAACTGCTATGGATTCTGTTTAATCTTATCACCTTAACATTTGGTTGGAACACTTGAGTCTACCGAAGATGTGGGAACGGAAGGCTATCACTTTCATTGTCATCCGCAATTTACATTTAAAACGAAACTTAATTTACATGTTGAGCGGGAAGATGAACGTAATACAGTATAAAATGATTGAGCTTAGGATGTTCGGGGTTCAGTCTGACTCCGTTGAACCCAAGGTACTACATGTACTTTGTCACTACTATTCTGTAATAAAAGTTATTCTTCATCAAGATCTTCGACGTCTTCACTTTTTCTTACACCTGGAGAAAGATGATCCGGTCATCTGAAGGACAAGAAGGCCAGCAAAACCAGTGGAGCCAGGGGACTTGCACAAGAGAAAGGACTTCTTAAAGAACAGAGTGATCATCAGAACCAGAAATTGAGAGATTTCCAGACCTACAAGATCCAGAACTCCAAGCCTAAAAGATCTAGAAACCCTGAGACCCACAATGGCATGGATGGACCTGATGGAACTTCACAGGCTGCAACAACAGCTAGAAGGACTTTTCCAAATAGAAATGAATGTACAATGGAAAAGAGAAACAAAGAAATCAAACTATTTTCAGAGACTGTGGACAGCAGTCTTCTCACCGAGATGGAAAACAAGAAATGAGAAATGCAAAGACAGACTCTCTGCACATGACACCAGAAAGAGACAAACATATGCATACTCGAATGCAGAACATTGTCTACTGAATGCACACATGTGGACAAAGGACGTCCACACTGAGAGAATGGACACAATGCAAGTGACAAAACTCCATTTGGGTTTATCTGTGAGTGTGATGCTTTGAAAAAACAATATCACCTTAACATTTGGTTGTTCCCACTTGAGTCTACCGAAGATGTAGGAACGGAAGGCTATCACTTTCATTGTCAGCCGCAATTTACATTTAAAATGAAACTTAATTTACATGTTGAGCGGGAAGATGAACGTAATACAGTATAAAATGATTGAGCTTAGGATGTTCGGGGTTCAGTCTGACTCCGTTGAACCCAAGGTACTACATGTACTTTGTCACTACTATTCTGTAATAAAAGTTATTCTTCATCAAGATCTTCGACGTCTTCACTTTTTCTTACAGTCTCTATCACTGTATATTTTCAACTATATAAACTAACTTAAGTCTCACTTCTGACTGCACTGATAGAGCAAGATAATTTCTTTTATTTGTCCTCTTTCATGAACAAGTACTTTTTTTCAGTGTAAATGTTTAAATTCATCATATTCTACAATCTCTTAACCTTTAGCAAAACCTTTAACCTTTAGTTTTGAATCTCGCTGGGTCTCTCGTGATAAAGTGAATCACACTTGCTCTGTGTTGCAAGGCATGTGATTGGCTGTTTGCCAATGCCACTGATATCATACGTTCATGTGCATGCGCTCCACAAACTCAGAATCAAAGCTTGAGTTGACAAAGAAAGTTGATGATCAGCATCATGGTACCAACAAAGCCGGATTGGTTTGGTTTCGTCAACTCAACACTAATCCTGTAACTCTGAATTTGTTCAACTACCATCGTGGTACAGGCCCCCAGGTTAGTTTCCCAGCATAAGTTGCCACAGTGACTGAGCTTGAGCTATGGTAATTTTGCTTTCGGAAACCAAATCAAGGTGACAATAAGTCAGAATAACTGAAATAAGCCTGGCTTATTTGGTAAACTAGTTTTATGAAACAGCCCCCATCAATGATTGATTGGATAATAAAATCAAAATAAAAACAGTTATTCTCAGTTGTCTTGTTTTTGAGGTCAACAAAAATTAAACAAGGTTGCTCAAGTTCTTAGCGGGAGCTCATACTTCTCTCCACACGGCCAACTGGATGAAAGAGACAAATTCACTGCCAGTTCCAACGGGTCACGCTCTCTGCCCAAAATGACGGGAAAATGGGAAAGAGAAAATCTCCGGATGCAGTGACGGTCCTCAAATGGCAAGACATGAGTCATAAAAGGATGAACAAATCCAAATAGGAACCAACAGCTGAAACTTTTACCATTTTGTTATGATCATCAATACGGTCCACACTATTCCTACTCATCCCTCAAATCATGAGCCCGTCTTCAATTACAATCAATATAATGCGTAACTTGAAGCGATGTTATGAAGGCATATGCTAATATATATAATTGTGCATTTGATAAAAAAATTTGTGCATTTGATACAAAAATTAAAATAACAAAACTCAAAATAAAAATGCTTTGTCACACATAACAGCTGTTAATTTATTTTCAGCAGGGCCATAATAATGACCACATACATTAAGGGGACAATACCCCCCCCAAAAAAAATAAAAATGGATTGATCAGTGATTATGAGCTTTCCATGATGGTTCCGTGGTCCTATAAATCTTAAATATGTGGGTTACATTCTAGCTTGCTTACATGCTCATATAGTTTTGGTCCAGTTTAATCTAGCCTAGACTGACAGCCTACCTTTATACATACCTTGCATTCTGCATACTGCTTCTTTTACCTGAATTTTAAGTGTTTAGATCAACAATTGCCCCATTTGTGCGGACTCTAAAAGCAAAGTTTTGTGTTACATTACATGTGTTGAGTGGCTACAGTACTACAGAAGCACTGTGGTAAAAAAAATAAAAAAATAAAAAAAAAATATTGGCAAATTTAAAGACTGTAATTATCACAGTACATAATCCTGGGGTGAAATGTGATTCATGAAGCAAAACGAGAAACTTATAGCTAAAACAACAACAACAACGACATGCAGTGCAGCAGCCATATCAGTATGATATGGGCACAAACACAATGAAACTGAATGTGCAGTTGGTTTCGACAGCGCCAAACTATTCCTGTAAATTTCTGTGATGCAGCGTGGTTTGTGCCAGACCCCTGAGTTAGAGATGAGCTCAGAGGCTTTGTGTGCATGAGCGTTTGTTGATTAACATCGGTTCTGGATAATTTACACGTGATATACAACTCTAATGTGAACCAGTCCGGCCCGTTGCTGTGGATCTGAAACTCTCACGCGTACATCTCCATACACACCCCCACGGCTACATAAATCCCAAAAGGACACAGTCAGCGCCTCGTCCCTTGCATTACATAACACACTCAGGGACACAGACTAATTTAAGATCAAGAAAAAGCAGATTTAACATCGCATAAGGCTGTTAGTCTGAGATGAACGGTTTAAATTGCCAGTGAATATGGAGTCTATTCCACACTGAATGTATTGGAGAGAAGAATGGAGAACATGGAAACATCTCACCAATCAGACTGTGATATGCAGAGAAAGCTGAAAGAACTTGTTTACCTCACACTTTCTCCACACAACATAGTGCTGTTATACACAATGGGCAAAGAATCGTTTTACAGCCCGATTCTTTCCCAAAGGGGCCTTTACGGAGACATAATTTCCCAAAAGCTATAATTATCCTTCTACTGCAGCAAATGATGAAAGAGAACAAGGAGAGGAAGACAGAGCAATACTTCAACAAAGAATAAGAAATTGAGGCCTACAATGACATACAAAGCATCCTGGAAAAACTACCAGTGTTAGCACGTTAGCCAGAACGGGATTCGTTGGTGTTGTTTTATGTAAACACATAGCCGATTAGTTCCTTTTTAACATGTGAAAACATAATGAGACTGGTCAGCTTTCTTGGTTTGTTCGAGTTAAACATTGCTAATATTGCTAACAGGCACTAATAGTAGTTGACTTTAAGGTTCACAGAACTCTGAAAATGACTCTAACATTTCGTTATATTATAATGGCAGAGATTGACAGAGTCTGTAGAGGGTTAAAAAAAAAAAAAAAAAAAAAAAAAACGCCGGGGTTTTTGCAAGCAGCGATGGCGGGCCCAAGCCGTCAGTGCAAACGCCACCCCGGAGGCATCAGG